>NC_090031.1:29526715-29729215 GCF_037176765.1 Anolis sagrei
CTGCTCTGGTCCAGAGTGAAGAGAGGGGAGGTCAGGGGACAGGACCATCTTGTCTCCTTCATTAGCCATCCGTTGGGGACCCCTCCCCTCAGCACCAACTGCTGCTCTGGGCTAGAGTGAAGAGAGGGGAGGCCAGGGGACAGCACCATCTTGTCTCCTTCATTAGCCATCCGTTGGGGATCCCTCCCCTAAGCACCAACTGCTGCTCTGGTCCAGAGTGAAGAGAGGGGAGGTCAGGGGACAGGACCATCTTGTCTCCTTCATTAGCCATCCGTTGGGGATCCCTCCCCTCAGCACCAACTGCTGCTCTGGTCCAGAGTGAAGAGAGGGGAGGTCAGGGGACAGGACCATCTTGTCTCCTTCATTAGCCATCCGTTGGGGACCCCTCCCCTCAGCACCAACTGCTGCTCTGGTCCAGAGTGAAGAGAGGGGAGGCCAGGGGACAGCACCATCTTGTCTCCTTCATTAGCCATCCGTTGGGGACCCCTCCCCTCAGCACCAACTGCTGCTCTGGTCCAGAGTGAAGAGAGGGGAGGCCAGGGGACAGCACCATCTTGTCTCCTTCATTAGCCATCCGTTGGGGATCCCTCCCCTCAGCACCAACTGCTGCTCTGGGCTAGAGTGAAGAGAGGGGAGGCCAGGGGACAGCTCCATCTTGTCTCCTTCATTTGCCATCCGTTGGGGATCCCTCCCCTCAGCACCAACTGCCGCTCTGGGCCAGAGTGAAGAGAGGGGAGGCCAGGGGACAGCTCCATCTTGTCTCCTTCATTAGCCATCCGTTGGGGACCCCTCCCCTCAGCACCAACTGCTGCTCTGGTCCAGAGTGAATAGAGGGGAGGCCAGGGGACAGCTCCATCTTGTCTCCTTCATTAGCCATCCGTTGGGGATCCCTCCTCCCATCACCAACTGCTGCTCTGGTCCAGAGTGAAGAGAGGGGAGGCCAGGGGACAGCACCATCTTGTCTCCTTCATTTGCCATCCGTTGGGGATCCCTCCCTTCAGCACCAACTGCCGCTCTGGTCCAGAGTGAAGAGAGGCGAGGCCAGGGGACAGCTCCATCTTGTCTCCTTCATTAGCCATCCGTTGGGGACCCCTCCCCTCAGCACCAACTGCTGCTCTGGTCCAGAGTGAATAGAGGGGAGGCCAGGGGACAGCTCCATCTTGTCTCCTTCATTAGCCATCCGTTGGGGACCCCTCCCCTCAGCACCAACTGCTGCTCTGGTCCAGAGTGAAGAGAGGGGAGGCCAGGGGACAGCACCATCTTGTCTCCTTCATTAGCCATCCGTTGGGGATCCCTCCCCTCAGCACCAACTGCTGCTCTGGTCCAGAGTGAAGAGAGGGGAGGCCAGGGGACAGCTCCATCTTGTCTCCTTCATTAGCCATCCGTTGGGGATCCCTCCCCTCAGCACCAACTGCTGCTCTGGTCCAGAGTGAAGAGAGGGGAGGCCAGGGGACAGCACCATCTTGTCTCCTTCATTAGCCATCCGTTGGGGATCCCTCCCCTCAGCACTAACTGCTGCTCTGGTCCAGAGTGAAGAGAGGGGAGGCCAGGGGACAGCACCATCTTGTCTCCTTCATTAGCCATCCGTTGGGGATCCCTCCCCTCAGCACCAACTGCCGCTCTGGGCTAGAGTGAAGAGAGGGGAGGCCAGGGGACAGCTCCATCTTGTCTCCTTCATTAGCCATCCGTTGGGGATCCCTCCTCCCATCACCAACTGCTGCTCTGGTCCAGAGTGAAGAGAGGGGAGGCCAGGGGACAGCTCCATCTTGTCTCCTTCATTAGCCATCCGTTGGGGATCCCTCCCATCAGCACCAACTGCCGCTCTGGTCCAGAGTGAAGAGAGGGGAGGCCAGGGGACAGCACCATCTTGTCTCCTTCATTAGCCATCCGTTGGGGATCCCTCCCCTCAGCACTAACTGCTGCTCTGGTCCAGAGTGAAGAGAGGGGAGGCCAGGGGACAGCACCATCTTGTCTCCTTCATTAGCCATCCGTTGGGGATCCCTCCCCTCAGCACTAACTGCAGCTCTGGTCCAGAGTGAAGAGAGGGGAGGTCAGGGGACAGGACCATCTTGTCTCCTTCATTAGCCATCCGTTGGGGACCCCTCCCCTCAGCACCAACTGCTGCTCTGGGCTAGAGTGAAGAGAGGGGAGGCCAGGGGACAGCTCCATCTTGTCTCCTTCATTAGCCATCCGTTGGGGATCCCTCCCCTAAGCACCAACTGCTGCTCTGGTCCAGAGTGAAGAGAGGGGAGGTCAGGGGACAGGACCATCTTGTCTCCTTCATTAGCCATCCGTTGGGGACCCCTCCCCTCAGCACCAACTGCTGCTCTGGTCCAGAGTGAAGAGAGGGGAGGCCAGGGGACAGCACCATCTTGTCTCCTTCATTAGCCATCCGTTGGGGACCCCTCCCCTCAGCACCAACTGCTGCTCTGGTCCAGAGTGAAGAGAGGGGAGGCCAGGGGACAGCACCATCTTGTCTCCTTCATTAGCCATCCGTTGGGGATCCCTCCCCTCAGCACCAACTGCTGCTCTGGTCCAGAGTGAAGAGAGGGGAGGCCAGGGGACAGCACCATCTTGTCTCCTTCATTAGCCATCCGTTGGGGATCCCTCCCCTCAGCACCAACTGCTGCTCTGGTCCAGAGTGAAGAGAGGGGAGGTCAGGGGACAGGACCATCTTGTCTCCTTCATTAGCCATCCGTTGGGGATCCCTCCCCTCAGCACCAACTGCTGCTCTGGTCCAGAGTGAAGAGAGGGGAGGTCAGGGGACAGGACCATCTTGTCTCCTTCATTAGCCATCCGTTGGGGACCCCTCCCCTCAGCACCAACTGCTGCTCTGGTCCAGAGTGAAGAGAGGGGAGGCCAGGGGACAGCACCATCTTGTCTCCTTCATTAGCCATCCGTTGGGGACCCCTCCCCTCAGCACCAACTGCTGCTCTGGGCTAGAGTGAAGAGAGGGGAGGCCAGGGGACAGCTCCATCTTGTCTCCTTCATTTGCCATCCGTTGGGGATCCCTCCCCTCAGCACCAACTGCTGCTCTGGTCCAGAGTGAAGAGAGGGGAGGCCAGGGGACAGCACCATCTTGTCTCCTTCATTAGCCATCCGTTGGGGACCCCTCCCCTCAGCACCAACTGCTGCTCTGGGCTAGAGTGAAGAGAGGGGAGGCCAGGGGACAGCTCCATCTTGTCTCCTTCATTAGCCATCCGTTGGGGATCCCTCCCCTCAGCACCAACTGCTGCTCTGGTCCAGAGTGAAGAGAGGGGAGGTCAGGGGACAGGACCATCTTGTCTCCTTCATTAGCCATCCGTTGGGGATCCCTCCCCTCAGCACCAACTGCTGCTCTGGTCCAGAGTGAAGAGAGGGGAGGTCAGGGGACAGGACCATCTTGTCTCCTTCATTAGCCATCCGTTGGGGACCCCTCCCCTCAGCACCAACTGCTGCTCTGGTCCAGAGTGAAGAGAGGGGAGGCCAGGGGACAGCACCATCTTGTCTCCTTCATTAGCCATCCGTTGGGGACCCCTCCCCTCAGCACCAACTGCTGCTCTGGGCTAGAGTGAAGAGAGGGGAGGCCAGGGGACAGCTCCATCTTGTCTCCTTCATTTGCCATCCGTTGGGGATCCCTCCCCTCAGCACCAACTGCTGCTCTGGTCCAGAGTGAAGAGAGGGGAGGCCAGGGGACAGCACCATCTTGTCTCCTTCATTAGCCATCCGTTGGGGATCCCTCCCCTCAGCACCAACTGCTGCTCTGGGCTAGAGTGAAGAGAGGGGAGGCCAGGGGACAGCTCCATCTTGTCTCCTTCATTTGCCATCCGTTGGGGATCCCTCCCCTCAGCACCAACTGCTGCTCTGGTCCAGAGTGAAGAGAGGGGAGGCCAGGGGACAGCACCATCTTGTCTCCTTCATTAGCCATCCGTTGGGGACCCCTCCCCTCAGCACCAACTGCTGCTCTGGGCTAGAGTGAAGAGAGGGGAGGCCAGGGGACAGCTCCATCTTGTCTCCTTCATTAGCCATCCGTTGGGGACCCCTCCCCTCAGCACCAACTGCTGCTCTGGTCCAGAGTGAAGAGAGGGGAGGCCAGGGGACAGCACCATCTTGTCTCCTTCATTAGCCATCCGTTGGGGATCCCTCCCCTCAGCACCAACTGCTGCTCTGGGCTAGAGTGAAGAGAGGGGAGGCCAGGGGACAGCTCCATCTTGTCTCCTTCATTTGCCATCCGTTGGGGATCCCTCCCCTCAGCACCAACTGCCGCTCTGGGCCAGAGTGAAGAGAGGGGAGGCCAGGGGACAGCTCCATCTTGTCTCCTTCATTAGCCATCCGTTGGGGATCCCTCCTCCCATCACCAACTGCTGCTCTGGTCCAGAGTGAAGAGAGGGGAGGCCAGGGGACAGCACCATCTTGTCTCCTTCATTAGCCATCCGTTGGGGATCCCTCCCCTCAGCACCAACTGCTGCTCTGGGCTAGAGTGAAGAGAGGGGAGGCCAGGGGACAGCACCATCTTGTCTCCTTCATTTGCCATCCGTTGGGGATCCCTCCCTTCAGCACCAACTGCCGCTCTGGTCCAGAGTGAAGAGAGGCGAGGCCAGGGGACAGCTCCATCTTGTCTCCTTCATTAGCCATCCGTTGGGGACCCCTCCCCTCAGCACCAACTGCTGCTCTGGTCCAGAGTGAATAGAGGGGAGGCCAGGGGACAGCTCCATCTTGTCTCCTTCATTAGCCATCCGTTGGGGATCCCTCCTCCCATCACCAACTGCTGCTCTGGTCCAGAGTGAAGAGAGGGGAGGCCAGGGGACAGCACCATCTTGTCTCCTTCATTAGCCATCCGTTGGGGATCCCTCCCCTCAGCACCAACTGCTGCTCTGGTCCAGAGTGAAGAGAGGGGAGGCCAGGGGACAGCTCCATCTTGTCTCCTTCATTAGCCATCTGTGGGGGACCCCTCCCCTCAGCACCAACTGCCGCTCTGGTCCAGAGTGAAGAGAGGGGAGGCCAGGGGACAGCTCCATCTTGTCTCCTTCATTAGCCATCCGTTGGGGATCCCTCCCCTCAGCACCAACTGCTGCTCTGGTCCAGAGTGAAGAGAGGGGACGCCAGGGGACAGCACCATCTTGTCTCCTTCATTAGCCATCCGTTGGGGATCCCTCCCCTCAGCACCAACTGCTGCTCTGGTCCAGAGTGAAGAGAGGGGAGGCCAGGGGACAGCACCATCTTGTCTCCTTCATTAGCCATCCGTTGGGGATCCCCCCCCTCAGCACTAACTCCTGCTCTGGTCCACAGTGAAGAGAGGGGAGGCCAGGGGACAGCACCATCTTGTCTCCTTCATTAGCCATCCGTTGGGGATCCCTCCCCTCAGCACCAACTGCTGCTCTGGTCCACAGTGAAGAGAGGGGAGGCCAGGGGACAGCACCATCTTGTCTCCTTCATTAGCCATCCGTTGGGGATCCCTCCCTTCAGCACCAACTGCCGCTCTGGTCCAGAGTGAAGAGAGGGGAGGCCAGGGGACAGTACCATCTTGTCTCCTTCATTAGCCATCCGTTGGGGATCCCTCCCATCAGCACCAACTGCTGCTCTGGTCCAGAGTGAAGAGAGGGGAGGCCAGGGGACAGCACCATCTTTTCTCCTTCATTTGCCATCCGTTGGGGATCCCTCCCCTCAGCACCAACTGCTGCTCTGGTCCAGAGTGAAGAGAGGGGAGGCCAGGGGACAGCTCCATCTTGTCTCCTTCATTAGCCATCCTTTGGGGATCCCTCCCCTCAGCACCAACTGCCGCTCTGGTCCAGAGTGAAGAGAGGGGAGGCCAGGGGACAGCTCCATCTTGTCTCCTTCATTAGCCATCCTTTGGGGATCCCTCCCCTCAGCACCAACTGCCGCTCTGGTCCAGAGTGAAGAGAGGGGAGGCCAGGGGACAGCTCCATCTTGTCTCCTTCATTAGCCATCCGTTGGGGATCTCTCCCCCCAGCACCAACTGCCGCTCTGGTCCAGAGTGAAGAGAGGGGAGGCCAGGGGACAGCACCATCTTGTCTCCTTCATTAGCCATCCGTTGGGGATCCCTCCCCTCAGCACCAACTGCCGCTCTGGTCCAGAGTGAAGAGAGGGGAGGCCAGGGGACAGCACCATCTTGTCTCCTTCATTAGCCATCCGTTGGGGACCCCTCCCCTCAGCACCAACTGCCGCTCTGGCCCAGAGTGAAGAGAGGGGAGGCCAGGGGACAGCACCATCTTGTCTCCTTCATTAGCCATCCGTTGGGGATCCCTCCCATCAGCACCAACTGCCGCTCTGGTCCAGAGTGAAGAGAGGGGAGGCCAGGGGACAGCACCATCTTGTCTCCTTCATTAGCCATCCGTTGGGGATCCCTCCCTTCAGCACCAACTCATGCTCTGGTCCAGAGTGAAGAGAGGGGAGGCCAGGGGACAGCTCCATCTTGTCTCCTTCATTAGCCATCCGTTGGGGATCCCTCCCTTCAGCACCAACCCCTGCTCTGGTCCAGAGTGAAGAGAGGGGAGTCCAGGGGACAGCACCATCTTGTCTCCTTCATTAGCCATCCGTTGGGGATCCCTCCCTTCAGCACCAACCCCTGCTCTGGTCCAGAGTGAAGAGAGGGGAGGCCAGGGGACAGCACCATCTTGTCTCCTTCATTAGCCATCCGTTGGGGATCCCTCCCTTCAGCACCAACCCCTGCTCTGGTCCAGAGTGAAGAGAGGGGAGGCCAGGGGACAGCACCATCTTGTCTCCTTCATTAGCCATCCGTTGGGGATCCCCCCCCTCAGCACTAACTCCTGCTCTGGTCCAGAGTGAAGAGAGGGGAGGCCAGGGGACAGCTCCATCTTGTCTCCTTCATTAGCCATCCGTTGGGGATCCCTCCCTTCAGCACCAACCCCTGCTCTGGTCCAGAGTGAAGAGAGGGGAGGCCAGGGGACAGCACCATCTTGTCTCCTTCATTAGCCATCCGTTGGGGATCCCTCCCCTCAGCACCAACTGCCGCTCTGGTCCAGAGTGAAGAGAGGGGAGGCCAGGGGACAGCACCATCTTGTCTCCTTCATTAGCCATCCGTTGGGGACCCCTCCCCTCAGCACCAACTGCCGCTCTGGCCCAGAGTGAAGAGAGGGGAGGCCAGGGACATCTCCATCTTGTCTCCTTCATTAGCCATCCGTTGGGGATCCCTCCCCTCAGCACCAACTGCTGCTCTGGTCCAGAGTGAAGAGAGGGGAGGCCAGGGGACAGCACCATCTTGTCTCCTTCATTAGCCATCCGTTGGGGATCCCTCCCATCAGCACCAACTGCCGCTCTGGTCCAGAGTGAAGAGAGGGGAGGCCAGGGGACAGCACCATCTTGTCTCCTTCATTAGCCATCCGTTGGGGATCCTTCCCTTCAGCACCAACTCATGCTCTGGTCCAGAGTGAAGAGAGGGGAGGCCAGGGGACAGCTCCATCTTGTCTCCTTCATTAGCCATCCGTTGGGGATCCCTCCCTTCAGCACCAACCCCTGCTCTGGTCCAGAGTGAAGAGAGGGGAGTCCAGGGGACAGCACCATCTTGTCTCCTTCATTAGCCATCCGTTGGGGATCCCTCCCTTCAGCACCAACTCCTGCTCTGGTCCAGAGTGAAGAGAGGGGAGGCCAGGGGACAGCTCCATCTTGTCTCCTTCATTAGCCATCCTTTGGGGATCCCTCCCCTCAGCACCAACTGCCGCTCTGGTCCAGAGTGAAGAGAGGGGAGGCCAGGGGACAGCTCCATCTTGTCTCCTTCATTAGCCATCCTTTGGGGATCCCTCCCCTCAGCACCAACTGCCGCTCTGGTCCAGAGTGAAGAGAGGGGAGGCCAGGGGACAGCTCCATCTTGTCTCCTTCATTAGCCATCCGTTGGGGATCCCTCCCCCCAGCACCAACTGCCGCTCTGGTCCAGAGTGAAGAGAGGGGAGGCCAGGGGACAGCACCATCTTGTCTCCTTCATTAGCCATCCGTTGGGGATCCCTCCCCTCAGCACCAACTGCCGCTCTGGTCCAGAGTTAAGAGAGGGGAGGCCAGGGGACAGCACCATCTTGTCTCCTTCATTAGCCATCCTTTGGGGATCCCTCCCCCCAGCACCAACTGCCGCTCTGGTCCAGAGTGAAGAGAGGGGAGGCCAGGGGACAGCACCATCTTGTCTCCTTCATTAGCCATCCGTTGGGGATCCCTCCCCTCAGCACCAACTGCCGCTCTGGTCCAGAGTGAAGAGAGGGGAGGCCAGGAGACAGCTCCATCTTGTCTCCTTCATTAGCCATCCGTTGGGGATCCCTCCCTTCAGCACCAACTCATGCTCTGGTCCAGAGTGAAGAGAGGGGAGGCCAGGGGACAGCTCCATCTTGTCTCCTTCATTAGCCATCCGTTGGGGATCCCTCCCTTCAGCACCAACCCCTGCTCTGGTCCAGAGTGAAGAGAGGGGAGTCCAGGGGACAGCACCATCTTGTCTCCTTCATTAGCCATCCGTTGGGGATCCCTCCCTTCAGCACCAACCCCTGCTCTGGTCCAGAGTGAAGAGAGGGGAGGCCAGGGGACAGCACCATCTTGTCTCCTTCATTAGCCATCCGTTGGGGATCCCTCCCTTCAGCACCAACCCCTGCTCTGGTCCAGAGTGAAGAGAGGGGAGGCCAGGGGACAGCACCATCTTGTCTCCTTCATTAGCCATCCGTTGGGGATCCCCCCCCTCAGCACTAACTCCTGCTCTGGTCCAGAGTGAAGAGAGGGGAGGCCAGGGGACAGCTCCATCTTGTCTCCTTCATTAGCCATCCGTTGGGGATCCCTCCCTTCAGCACCAACCCCTGCTCTGGTCCAGAGTGAAGAGAGGGGAGGCCAGGGGACAGCACCATCTTGTCTCCTTCATTAGCCATCCGTTGGGGATCCCTCCCCTCAGCACCAACTGCCGCTCTGGTCCAGAGTGAAGAGAGGGGAGGCCAGGGGACAGCACCATCTTGTCTCCTTCATTAGCCATCCGTTGGGGACCCCTCCCCTCAGCACCAACTGCCGCTCTGGCCCAGAGTGAAGAGAGGGGAGGCCAGGGACATCTCCATCTTGTCTCCTTCATTAGCCATCCGTTGGGGATCCCTCCCCTCAGCACCAACTGCTGCTCTGGTCCAGAGTGAAGAGAGGGGAGGCCAGGGGACAGCACCATCTTGTCTCCTTCATTAGCCATCCGTTGGGGATCCCTCCCATCAGCACCAACTGCCGCTCTGGTCCAGAGTGAAGAGAGGGGAGGCCAGGGGACAGCACCATCTTGTCTCCTTCATTAGCCATCCGTTGGGGATCCTTCCCTTCAGCACCAACTCATGCTCTGGTCCAGAGTGAAGAGAGGGGAGGCCAGGGGACAGCTCCATCTTGTCTCCTTCATTAGCCATCCGTTGGGGATCCCTCCCTTCAGCACCAACCCCTGCTCTGGTCCAGAGTGAAGAGAGGGGAGTCCAGGGGACAGCACCATCTTGTCTCCTTCATTAGCCATCCGTTGGGGATCCCTCCCTTCAGCACCAACTCCTGCTCTGGTCCAGAGTGAAGAGAGGGGAGGCCAGGGGACAGCTCCATCTTGTCTCCTTCATTAGCCATCCTTTGGGGATCCCTCCCCTCAGCACCAACTGCCGCTCTGGTCCAGAGTGAAGAGAGGGGAGGCCAGGGGACAGCTCCATCTTGTCTCCTTCATTAGCCATCCTTTGGGGATCCCTCCCCTCAGCACCAACTGCCGCTCTGGTCCAGAGTGAAGAGAGGGGAGGCCAGGGGACAGCTCCATCTTGTCTCCTTCATTAGCCATCCGTTGGGGATCCCTCCCCCCAGCACCAACTGCCGCTCTGGTCCAGAGTGAAGAGAGGGGAGGCCAGGGGACAGCACCATCTTGTCTCCTTCATTAGCCATCCGTTGGGGATCCCTCCCCTCAGCACCAACTGCCGCTCTGGTCCAGAGTTAAGAGAGGGGAGGCCAGGGGACAGCACCATCTTGTCTCCTTCATTAGCCATCCTTTGGGGATCCCTCCCCCCAGCACCAACTGCCGCTCTGGTCCAGAGTGAAGAGAGGGGAGGCCAGGGGACAGCACCATCTTGTCTCCTTCATTAGCCATCCGTTGGGGATCCCTCCCCTCAGCACCAACTGCCGCTCTGGTCCAGAGTGAAGAGAGGGGAGGCCAGGAGACAGCTCCATCTTGTCTCCTTCATTAGCCATCCGTTGGGGATCCCTCCCCTCAGCACCAACTGCTGCTCTGGTCCAGAGTGAAGAGAGGGGAGGCCAGGGGACAGCACCATCTTGTCTCCTTCATTAGCCATCCGTTGGGGATCCCTCCCCTCAGCACCAACTGCCGCTCTGGTCCAGAGTGAAGAGAGGGGAGGCCAGGGGACAGCACCATCTTGTCTCCTTCATTAGCCATCCTTTGGGGATCCCTCCCCCCAGCACCAACTGCTGCTCTGGTCCAGAGTGAAGAGAGGGGAGGCCAGGCGACAGCTCCATCTTGTCTCCTTCATTAGCCATCCGTTGGGGATCCCTCCCCTCAGCACCAACTGCCGCTCTGGTCCAGAGTGAAGAGAGGGGAGGCCAGGGGACAGCTCCATCTTGTCTCCTTCATTAGCCATCCGTTGGGGATCCCTCCCCTCAGCACCAACTGCCGCTCTGGTCCAGAGTGAAGAGAGGGGAGGCCAGGGGACAGCACCATCTTGTCTCCTTCATTAGCCATCCGTTGGGGATCCCTCCCCTCAGCACCAACTGCTGCTCTGGTCCAGAGTGAAGAGAGGGGAGGCCAGGGGACAGCTCCATCTTGTCTCCTTCATTAGCCATCCTTTGGGGATCCCTCCCCTCAGCACCAACTGCCGCTCTGGTCCAGAGTGAAGAGAGGGGAGGCCAGGGGACAGCTCCATCTTGTCTCCTTCATTAGCCATCCTTTGGGGATCCCTCCCCCCAGCACCAACTGCCGCTCTGGTCCAGAGTGAAGAGAGGGGAGGCCAGGGGACAGCACCATCTTGTCTCCTTCATTAGCCATCCGTTGGGGATCCCTCCCCTCAGCACCAACTGCCGCTCTGGTCCAGAGTGAAGAGAGGGGAGGCCAGGGGACAGGACCATCTTGTCTCCTTCATTAGCCATCCGTTGGGGATCCCTCCCCTCAGCACCAACTGCTGCTCTGGTCCAGAGTGAAGAGAGGGGAGGCCAGGGGACAGCTCCATCTTGTCTCCTTCATTAGCCATCCGTTGGGGATCCCTCCCCTCAGCACCAACTGCTGCTCTGGTCCAGAGTGAAGAGAGGGGAGGCCAGGGGACAGCTCCATCTTGTCTCCTTCATTAGCCATCCATTGGGGATCCCTCCCTTCAGCGCCAACTGCTGCTCTGGTCCAGAGTGAAGAGAGGGGAGGCCAGGGGACAGCTCCATCTTGTCTCCTTCATTAGCCATCCGTTGGGGATCCCTCCCTTCAGCACCAACTCCTGCTCTGGTCCAGAGTGAAGAGAGGGGAGGCCAGGGGACAGCTCCATCTTGTCTCCTTCATTAGCCATCTGTTGGGGATCCCTCCCATCAGCACCAACTGCCGCTCTGGTCCAGAGTGAAGAGAGGGGAGGCCAGGGGACAGCACCATCTTGTCTCCTTCATTAGCCATCCATTGGGGATCCCTCCCATCAGCACCAACTGCCGCTCTGGTCCAGAGTGAAGAGAGGGGAGGCCAGGGGACAGCACCATCTTGTCTCCTTCATTAGCCATCCGTTGGGGATCCCTCCCTTCAGCACCAACTCATGCTCTGGTCCAGAGTGAAGAGAGGGGAGGCCAGGGGACAGCACCATCTTGTCTCCTTCATTAGCCATCCGTTGGGGATCCCTCCCCTAAGCACCAACCCCAGCTCTGGTCCAGAGTGAAGAGAGGGGAGGCCAGGGGACAGCTCCATCTTGTCTCCTTCATTAGCCATCCGTTGGGGATCCCTCCCCTCAGCACCAACCCCAGCTCTGGTCCAGAGTGAAGAGAGGGGAGGCCAGGGGACAGCACCATCTTGTCTCCTTCGTTAGCCATCCGTTGGGGATCCCCCCCCTCAGCACCAACCCCAGCTCTGGTCCAGAGTGAAGAGAGGGGAGGCCAGGGGACAGCACCATCTTGTCTCCTTCATTAGCCATCCGTTGGGGATCCCTCCCTTCAGCACCAACTCCTGCTCTGGTCCAGAGTGAAGAGAGGGGAGGCCAGGGGACAGCACCATCTTGTCTCCTTCATTAGCCATCCGTTGGGGATCCCTCCCATCAGCACCAACTCCTGCTCTGGTCCAGAGTGAAGAGAGGGGAGGCCAGGGGACAGCTCCATCTTGTCTCCTTCATTAGCCATCCGTTGGGGATCCCTCCCCTCAGCACCAACCCCAGCTCTGGTCCAGAGTGAAGAGAGGGGAGGCCAGGGGACAGCACCATCTTGTCTCCTTCGTTAGCCATCCGTTGGGGATCCCCCCCCTCAGCACCAACCCCAGCTCTGGTCCAGAGTGAAGAGAGGGGAGGCCAGGGGACAGCACCATCTTGTCTCCTTCATTAGCCATCCGTTGGGGATCCCTCCCTTCAGCACCAACTCCTGCTCTGGTCCAGAGTGAAGAGAGGGGAGGCCAGGGGACAGCACCATCTTGTCTCCTTCATTAGCCATCCGTTGGGGATCCCTCCCGTCAGCACCAACTCCTGCTCTGGTCCAGAGTGAAGAGAGGGGAGGCCAGGGGACAGCTCCATCTTGTCTCCTTCATTAGCCATCCGTTGGGGATCCCTCCCATCAGCACCAACTGCTGCTCTGGTCCAGAGTGAAGAGAGGGGAGGCCAGGGGACAGCTCCATCTTGTCTCCTTCATTAGCCATCCGTTGGGGATCCCTCCCCTCAGCACCAACTGCCGCTCTGGTCCAGAGTGAAGAGAGGGGAGGCCAGGGGACAGCTCCATCTTGTCTCCTTCATTAGCCATCCGTTGGGGATCCCTCCCCTCAGCACCAACTGCCGCTCTGGTCCACAGTGAAGAGAGGGGAGGCCAGGGGACAGCTCCATCTTGTCTCCTTCATTAGCCATCCGTTGGGGATCCCTCCCCTCAGCACCAACTGCCGCTCTGGTCCAGAGTGAAGAGAGGGGAGGCCAGGGGACAGCTCCATCTTTTCTCCTTCATTAGCCATCCGTTGGGGATCTCTCCCCTCAGCACCAACTGCTGCTCTGGTCCAGAGTGAAGAGAGGGGAGGCCAGGGGACAGCACCATCTTGTCTCCTTCATTAGCCATCCGTTGGGGATCCCACCTCCCATCACCAACTGCTGCTCTGGGCCAGAGTGAAGAGAGGGGAGGCCAGGGGACAGCTCCATCTTGTCTCCTTCATTAGCCATCCGTTGGGGATCCCTCCCCTCAGCACCAACTGCCGCTCTGGCCCAGAGTGAAGAGAGGGGAGGCCAGGGACATCTCCATCTTGTCTCCTTCATTAGCCATCCGTTGGGGATCCCTCCCCTCAGCACCAACTGCTGCTCTGGTCCAGAGTGAAGAGAGGGGAGGCCAGGGGACAGCACCATCTTGTCTCCTTGATTAGCCATCCGTTGGGGATCCCTCCCCTCAGCACCAACTGCTGCTCTGGGCCAGAGTGAAAAGAGGGGAGGCCAGGGGACAGCACCATCTTGTCTCCTTCATTAGCCATCCGTTGGGGATCCCTCCCCTCAGCACCAACTGCTGCTCTGGTCCAGAGTGAAGAGAGGGGAGGCCAGGGGACAGCACCATCTTGTCTCCTTCATTAGCCATCCGTTGGGGATCCCACCTCCCATCACCAACTGCTGCTCTGGGCCAGAGTGAAGAGAGGGGAGGCCAGGGGACAGCTCCATCTTGTCTCCTTCATTAGCCATCCGTTGGGGATCCCTCCCCTCAGCACCAACTGCTGCTCTGGGCCAGAGTGAAAAGAGGGGAGGCCAGGGGACAGCACCATCTTGTCTCCTTCATTAGCCATCCGTTGGGGATCCCTCCCCTCAGCACCAACTGCTGCTCTGGTCCAGAATGAAGAGAGGGGAGGCCAGGGGACAGCTCCATCTTGTCTCCTTCATTAGCCATCCGTTGGGGATCCCTCCCCTCAGCACCAACTGCTGCTCTGGTCCAGAGTGAAGAGAGGGGAGGCCAGGGGACAGCACCATCTTGTCTCCTTCATTAGCCATCCGTTGGGGATCCCTCCCCTCAGCACCAACTGCTGCTCTGGTCCAGAATGAAGAGAGGGGAGGCCAGGGGACAGCACCATCTTGTCTCCTTCATTAGCCATCCGTTGGGGATCCCTCCCCTCAGCACCAACTGCTGCTCTGGTCCAGAGTGAAGAGAGGGGAGGTCAGGGGACAGGACCATCTTGTCTCCTTCATTAGCCATCCGTTGGGGACCCCTCCCCTCAGCACCAACTGCTGCTCTGGTCCAGAGTGAAGAGAGGGGAGGCCAGGGGACAGCACCATCTTGTCTCCTTCATTAGCCATCCGTTGGGGACCCCTCCCCTCAGCACCAACTGCTGCTCTGGTCCAGAGTGAAGAGAGGGGAGGCCAGGGGACAGCACCATCTTGTCTCCTTCATTAGCCATCCGTTGGGGATCCCTCCCCTCAGCACCAACTGCTGCTCTGGTCCAGAGTGAAGAGAGGGGAGGCCAGGGGACAGCACCATCTTGTCTCCTTCATTAGCCATCCGTTGGGGATCCCTCCCCTCAGCACCAACTGCTGCTCTGGTCCAGAGTGAATAGAGGGGAGGCCAGGGGACAGCTCCATCTTGTCTCCTTCATTAGCCATCCGTTGGGGATCCCTCCTCCCATCACCAACTGCTGCTCTGGTCCAGAGTGAAGAGAGGGGAGGCCAGGGGACAGCACCATCTTGTCTCCTTCATTAGCCATCCGTTGGGGATCCCTCCCCTCAGCACCAACTGCTGCTCTGGGCTAGAGTGAAGAGAGGGGAGGCCAGGGGACAGCACCATCTTGTCTCCTTCATTTGCCATCCGTTGGGGATCCCTCCCTTCAGCACCAACTGCCGCTCTGGTCCAGAGTGAAGAGAGGCGAGGCCAGGGGACAGCTCCATCTTGTCTCCTTCATTAGCCATCCGTTGGGGACCCCTCCCCTCAGCACCAACTGCTGCTCTGGTCCAGAGTGAATAGAGGGGAGGCCAGGGGACAGCTCCATCTTGTCTCCTTCATTAGCCATCCGTTGGGGACCCCTCCCCTCAGCACCAACTGCTGCTCTGGTCCAGAGTGAAGAGAGGGGAGGCCAGGGGACAGCACCATCTTGTCTCCTTCATTAGCCATCCGTTGGGGATCCCTCCCCTCAGCACTAACTGCTGCTCTGGTCCAGAGTGAAGAGAGGGGAGGCCAGGGGACAGCACCATCTTGTCTCCTTCATTAGCCATCCGTTGGGGATCCCTCCCCTCAGCACCAACTGCCGCTCTGGGCTAGAGTGAAGAGAGGGGAGGCCAGGGGACAGCTCCATCTTGTCTCCTTCATTAGCCATCCGTTGGGGATCCCTCCTCCCATCACCAACTGCTGCTCTGGTCCAGAGTGAAGAGAGGGGAGGCCAGGGGACAGCTCCATCTTGTCTCCTTCATTAGCCATCCGTTGGGGATCCCTCCCATCAGCACCAACTGCCGCTCTGGTCCAGAGTGAAGAGAGGGGAGGCCAGGGGACAGCACCATCTTGTCTCCTTCATTAGCCATCCGTTGGGGATCCCTCCCCTCAGCACTAACTGCTGCTCTGGTCCAGAGTGAAGAGAGGGGAGGCCAGGGGACAGGACCATCTTGTCTCCTTCATTAGCCATCCGTTGGGGATCCCTCCCCTCAGCACTAACTGCAGCTCTGGTCCAGAGTGAAGAGAGGGGAGGCCAGGGGACAGCACCATCTTGTCTCCTTCATTAGCCATCCGTTGGGGATCCCTCCCCTCAGCACTAACTGCAGCTCTGGTCCAGAGTGAAGAGAGGGGAGGTCAGGGGACAGGACCATCTTGTCTCCTTCATTAGCCATCCGTTGGGGACCCCTCCCCTCAGCACCAACTGCTGCTCTGGGCTAGAGTGAAGAGAGGGGAGGCCAGGGGACAGCTCCATCTTGTCTCCTTCATTAGCCATCCGTTGGGGATCCCTCCCCTAAGCACCAACTGCTGCTCTGGTCCAGAGTGAAGAGAGGGGAGGTCAGGGGACAGGACCATCTTGTCTCCTTCATTAGCCATCCGTTGGGGACCCCTCCCCTCAGCACCAACTGCTGCTCTGGTCCAGAGTGAAGAGAGGGGAGGCCAGGGGACAGCACCATCTTGTCTCCTTCATTAGCCATCCGTTGGGGACCCCTCCCCTCAGCACCAACTGCTGCTCTGGTCCAGAGTGAAGAGAGGGGAGGCCAGGGGACAGCACCATCTTGTCTCCTTCATTAGCCATCCGTTGGGGATCCCTCCCCTCAGCACCAACTGCTGCTCTGGTCCAGAGTGAAGAGAGGGGAGGCCAGGGGACAGCACCATCTTGTCTCCTTCATTAGCCATCCGTTGGGGATCCCTCCCCTCAGCACCAACTGCTGCTCTGGTCCAGAGTGAAGAGAGGGGAGGTCAGGGGACAGGACCATCTTGTCTCCTTCATTAGCCATCCGTTGGGGATCCCTCCCCTCAGCACCAACTGCTGCTCTGGTCCAGAGTGAAGAGAGGGGAGGTCAGGGGACAGGACCATCTTGTCTCCTTCATTAGCCATCCGTTGGGGACCCCTCCCCTCAGCACCAACTGCTGCTCTGGTCCAGAGTGAAGAGAGGGGAGGCCAGGGGACAGCACCATCTTGTCTCCTTCATTAGCCATCCGTTGGGGACCCCTCCCCTCAGCACCAACTGCTGCTCTGGGCTAGAGTGAAGAGAGGGGAGGCCAGGGGACAGCACCATCTTGTCTCCTTCATTTGCCATCCGTTGGGGATCCCTCCCCTCAGCACCAACTGCTGCTCTGGGCTAGAGTGAAGAGAGGGGAGGCCAGGGGACAGCACCATCTTGTCTCCTTCATTAGCCATCCGTTGGGGATCCCTCCCCTCAGCACCAACTGCTGCTCTGGTCCAGAGTGAAGAGAGGGGAGGTCAGGGGACAGGACCATCTTGTCTCCTTCATTAGCCATCCGTTGGGGATCCCTCCCCTCAGCACCAACTGCTGCTCTGGTCCAGAGTGAAGAGAGGGGAGGTCAGGGGACAGGACCATCTTGTCTCCTTCATTAGCCATCCGTTGGGGACCCCTCCCCTCAGCACCAACTGCTGCTCTGGTCCAGAGTGAAGAGAGGGGAGGCCAGGGGACAGCACCATCTTGTCTCCTTCATTAGCCATCCGTTGGGGACCCCTCCCCTCAGCACCAACTGCTGCTCTGGGCTAGAGTGAAGAGAGGGGAGGCCAGGGGACAGCTCCATCTTGTCTCCTTCATTTGCCATCCGTTGGGGATCCCTCCCCTCAGCACCAACTGCTGCTCTGGTCCAGAGTGAAGAGAGGGGAGGCCAGGGGACAGCACCATCTTGTCTCCTTCATTAGCCATCCGTTGGGGATCCCTCCCCTCAGCACCAACTGCTGCTCTGGGCTAGAGTGAAGAGAGGGGAGGCCAGGGGACAGCTCCATCTTGTCTCCTTCATTAGCCATCCGTTGGGGACCCCTCCCCTCAGCACCAACTGCTGCTCTGGTCCAGAGTGAAGAGAGGGGAGGCCAGGGGACAGCACCATCTTGTCTCCTTCATTAGCCATCCGTTGGGGATCCCTCCCCTCAGCACCAACTGCTGCTCTGGGCTAGAGTGAAGAGAGGGGAGGCCAGGGGACAGCTCCATCTTGTCTCCTTCATTTGCCATCCGTTGGGGATCCCTCCCCTCAGCACCAACTGCCGCTCTGGGCCAGAGTGAAGAGAGGGGAGGCCAGGGGACAGCTCCATCTTGTCTCCTTCATTAGCCATCCGTTGGGGACCCCTCCCCTCAGCACCAACTGCTGCTCTGGTCCAGAGTGAATAGAGGGGAGGCCAGGGGACAGCTCCATCTTGTCTCCTTCATTAGCCATCCGTTGGGGATCCCTCCTCCCATCACCAACTGCTGCTCTGGTCCAGAGTGAAGAGAGGGGAGGCCAGGGGACAGCACCATCTTGTCTCCTTCATTTGCCATCCGTTGGGGATCCCTCCCTTCAGCACCAACTGCCGCTCTGGTCCAGAGTGAAGAGAGGCGAGGCCAGGGGACAGCTCCATCTTGTCTCCTTCATTAGCCATCCGTTGGGGACCCCTCCCCTCAGCACCAACTGCTGCTCTGGTCCAGAGTGAATAGAGGGGAGGCCAGGGGACAGCTCCATCTTGTCTCCTTCATTAGCCATCCGTTGGGGATCCCTCCTCCCATCACCAACTGCTGCTCTGGTCCAGAGTGAAGAGAGGGGAGGCCAGGGGACAGCACCATCTTGTCTCCTTCATTAGCCATCCGTTGGGGATCCCTCCCCTCAGCACCAACTGCTGCTCTGGTCCAGAGTGAAGAGAGGGGAGGCCAGGGGACAGCTCCATCTTGTCTCCTTCATTAGCCATCTGTGGGGGACCCCTCCCCTCAGCACCAACTGCCGCTCTGGTCCAGAGTGAAGAGAGGGGAGGCCAGGGGACAGCTCCATCTTGTCTCCTTCATTAGCCATCCGTTGGGGATCCCTCCCCTCAGCACCAACTGCTGCTCTGGTCCAGAGTGAAGAGAGGGGACGCCAGGGGACAGCACCATCTTGTCTCCTTCATTAGCCATCCGTTGGGGATCCCTCCCCTCAGCACCAACTGCTGCTCTGGTCCAGAGTGAAGAGAGGGGAGGCCAGGGGACAGCACCATCTTGTCTCCTTCATTAGCCATCCGTTGGGGATCCCCCCCCTCAGCACTAACTCCTGCTCTGGTCCACAGTGAAGAGAGGGGAGGCCAGGGGACAGCACCATCTTGTCTCCTTCATTAGCCATCCGTTGGGGATCCCTCCCCTCAGCACCAACTGCTGCTCTGGTCCACAGTGAAGAGAGGGGAGGCCAGGGGACAGCACCATCTTGTCTCCTTCATTAGCCATCCGTTGGGGATCCCTCCCTTCAGCACCAACTGCCGCTCTGGTCCAGAGTGAAGAGAGGGGAGGCCAGGGGACAGCACCATCTTTTCTCCTTCATTTGCCATCCGTTGGGGATCCCTCCCCTCAGCACCAACTGCTGCTGTGGTCCAGAGTGAAGAGAGGGGAGGCCAGGGGACAGCTCCATCTTGTCTCCTTCATTAGCCATCCTTTGGGGATCCCTCCCCTCAGCACCAACTGCCGCTCTGGTCCAGAGTGAAGAGAGGGGAGGCCAGGGGACAGCTCCATCTTGTCTCCTTCATTAGCCATCCTTTGGGGATCCCTCCCCTCAGCACCAACTGCCGCTCTGGTCCAGAGTGAAGAGAGGGGAGGCCAGGGGACAGCTCCATCTTGTCTCCTTCATTAGCCATCCTTTGGGGATCCCTCCCCTCAGCACCAACTGCCGCTCTGGTCCAGAGTGAAGAGAGGGGAGGCCAGGGGACAGCTCCATCTTGTCTCCTTCATTAGCCATCCGTTGGGGATCCCTCCCCCCAGCACCAACTGCCGCTCTGGTCCAGAGTGAAGAGAGGGGAGGCCAGGGGACAGCACCATCTTGTCTCCTTCATTAGCCATCCGTTGGGGATCCCTCCCATCAGCACCAACTGCTGCTCTGGTCCAGAGTGAAGAGAGGGGAGGCCAGGGGACAGCACCATCTTTTCTCCTTCATTTGCCATCCGTTGGGGATCCCTCCCCTCAGCACCAACTGCTGCTCTGGTCCAGAGTGAAGAGAGGGGAGGCCAGGGGACAGCTCCATCTTGTCTCCTTCATTAGCCATCCTTTGGGGATCCCTCCCCTCAGCACCAACTGCCGCTCTGGTCCAGAGTGAAGAGAGGGGAGGCCAGGGGACAGCTCCATCTTGTCTCCTTCATTAGCCATCCTTTGGGGATCCCTCCCCTCAGCACCAACTGCCGCTCTGGTCCAGAGTGAAGAGAGGGGAGGCCAGGGGACAGCTCCATCTTGTCTCCTTCATTAGCCATCCGTTGGGGATCCCTCCCCCCAGCACCAACTGCCGCTCTGGTCCAGAGTGAAGAGAGGGGAGGCCAGGGGACAGCACCATCTTGTCTCCTTCATTAGCCATCCGTTGGGGATCCCTCCCCTCAGCACCAACTGCCGCTCTGGTCCAGAGTGAAGAGAGGGGAGGCCAGGGGACAGCACCATCTTGTCTCCTTCATTAGCCATCCGTTGGGGATCCCTCCCCTCAGCACCAACTGCCGCTCTGGTCCAGAGTGAAGAGAGGGGAGGCCAGGGGACAGCACCATCTTGTCTCCTTCATTTGCCATCCGTTGGGGATCCCTCCCCTCAGCACCAACTGCCGCTCTGGCCCAGAGTGAAGAGAGGGGAGGCCAGGGGACAGCACCATCTTGTCTCCTTCATTAGCCATCCGTTGGGGATCCCTCCCCTCAGCACCAACTGCCGCTCTGGTCCAGAGTGAAGAGAGGGGAGGCCAGGGGACAGCACCATCTTGTCTCCTTCATTAGCCATCCGTTGGGGATCCCTCCCTTCAGCACCAACTCATGCTCTGGTCCAGAGTGAAGAGAGGGGAGGCCAGGGGACAGCTCCATCTTGTCTCCTTCATTAGCCATCCGTTGGGGATCCCTCCCTTCAGCACCAACCCCTGCTCTGGTCCAGAGTGAAGAGAGGGGAGTCCAGGGGACAGCACCATCTTGTCTCCTTCATTAGCCATCCGTTGGGGATCCCCCCCCTCAGCACTAACTCCTGCTCTGGTCCAGAGTGAAGAGAGGGGAGGCCAGGGGACAGCTCCATCTTGTCTCCTTCATTAGCCATCCGTTGGGGATCCCTCCCTTCAGCACCAACCCCTGCTCTGGTCCAGAGTGAAGAGAGGGGAGGCCAGGGGACAGCACCATCTTGTCTCCTTCATTAGCCATCCGTTGGGGATCCCTCCCCTCAGCACCAACTGCCGCTCTGGTCCAGAGTGAAGAGAGGGGAGGCCAGGGGACAGCACCATCTTGTCTCCTTCATTAGCCATCCGTTGGGGACCCCTCCCCTCAGCACCAACTGCCGCTCTGGCCCAGAGTGAAGAGAGGGGAGGCCAGGGACATCTCCATCTTGTCTCCTTCATTAGCCATCCGTTGGGGATCCCTCCCCTCAGCACCAACTGCTGCTCTGGTCCAGAGTGAAGAGAGGGGAGGCCAGGGGACAGCACCATCTTGTCTCCTTCATTAGCCATCCGTTGGGGATCCCTCCCATCAGCACCAACTGCCGCTCTGGTCCAGAGTGAAGAGAGGGGAGGCCAGGGGACAGCACCATCTTGTCTTCTTCATTAGCCATCCGTTGGGGATCCTTCCCTTCAGCACCAACTCATGCTCTGGTCCAGAGTGAAGAGAGGGGAGGCCAGGGGACAGCTCCATCTTGTCTCCTTCATTAGCCATCCGTTGGGGATCCCTCCCTTCAGCACCAACCCCTGCTCTGGTCCAGAGTGAAGAGAGGGGAGTCCAGGGGACAGCACCATCTTGTCTCCTTCATTAGCCATCCGTTGGGGATCCCTCCCTTCAGCACCAACTCCTGCTCTGGTCCAGAGTGAAGAGAGGGGAGGCCAGGGGACAGCTCCATCTTGTCTCCTTCATTAGCCATCCTTTGGGGATCCCTCCCCTCAGCACCAACTGCCGCTCTGGTCCAGAGTGAATAGAGGGGAGGCCAGGGGACAGCTCCATCTTGTCTCCTTCATTAGCCATCCTTTGGGGATCCCTCCCCTCAGCACCAACTGCCGCTCTGGTCCAGAGTGAAGAGAGGGGAGGCCAGGGGACAGCTCCATCTTGTCTCCTTCATTAGCCATCCGTTGGGGATCCCTCCCCCCAGCACCAACTGCCGCTCTGGTCCAGAGTGAAGAGAGGGGAGGCCAGGGGACAGCACCATCTTGTCTCCTTCATTAGCCATCCGTTGGGGATCCCTCCCCTCAGCACCAACTGCCGCTCTGGTCCAGAGTTAAGAGAGGGGAGGCCAGGGGACAGCACCATCTTGTCTCCTTCATTAGCCATCCTTTGGGGATCCCTCCCCCCAGCACCAACTGCCGCTCTGGTCCAGAGTGAAGAGAGGGGAGGCCAGGGGACAGCACCATCTTGTCTCCTTCATTAGCCATCCGTTGGGGATCCCTCCCCTCAGCACCAACTGCCGCTCTGGTCCAGAGTGAAGAGAGGGGAGGCCAGGAGACAGCTCCATCTTGTCTCCTTCATTAGCCATCCGTTGGGGATCCCTCCCCTCAGCACCAACTGCTGCTCTGGTCCAGAGTGAAGAGAGGGGAGGCCAGGGGACAGCACCATCTTGTCTCCTTCATTAGCCATCCGTTGGGGATCCCTCCCCTCAGCACCAACTGCCGCTCTGGTCCAGAGTGAAGAGAGGGGAGGCCAGGGGACAGCACCATCTTGTCTCCTTCATTAGCCATCCTTTGGGGATCCCTCCCCCCAGCACCAACTGCTGCTCTGGTCCAGAGTGAAGAGAGGGGAGGCCAGGCGACAGCTCCATCTTGTCTCCTTCATTAGCCATCCGTTGGGGATCCCTCCCCTCAGCACCAACTGCCGCTCTGGTCCAGAGTGAAGAGAGGGGAGGCCAGGGGACAGCTCCATCTTGTCTCCTTCATTAGCCATCCGTTGGGGATCCCTCCCCTCAGCACCAACTGCCGCTCTGGTCCAGAGTGAAGAGAGGGGAGGCCAGGGGACAGCACCATCTTGTCTCCTTCATTAGCCATCCGTTGGGGATCCCTCCCCTCAGCACCAACTGCTGCTCTGGTCCAGAGTGAAGAGAGGGGAGGCCAGGGGACAGCTCCATCTTGTCTCCTTCATTAGCCATCCTTTGGGGATCCCTCCCCCCAGCACCAACTGCCGCTCTGGTCCAGAGTGAAGAGAGGGGAGGCCAGGGGACAGCACCATCTTGTCTCCTTCATTAGCCATCCGTTGGGGATCCCTCCCCTCAGCACCAACTGCCGCTCTGGTCCAGAGTGAAGAGAGGGGAGGCCAGGGGACAGCTCCATCTTGTCTCCTTCATTAGCCATCCTTTGGGGATCCCTCCCCCCAGCACCAACTGCCGCTCTGGTCCAGAGTGAAGAGAGGGGAGGCCAGGGGACAGCACCATCTTGTCTCCTTCATTAGCCATCCGTTGGGGATCCCTCCCCTCAGCACCAACTGCCGCTCTGGTCCAGAGTGAAGAGAGGGGAGGCCAGGGGACAGGACCATCTTGTCTCCTTCATTAGCCATCCGTTGGGGATCCCTCCCCTCAGCACCAACTGCTGCTCTGGTCCAGAGTGAAGAGAGGGGAGGCCAGGGGACAGCTCCATCTTGTCTCCTTCATTAGCCATCCGTTGGGGATCCCTCCCCTCAGCACCAACTGGTGCTCTGGTCCAGAGTGAAGAGAGGGGAGGCCAGGGGACAGCTCCATCTTGTCTCCTTCATTTGCCATCCGTTGGGGATCCCTCCCTTCAGCACCAACTCCTGCTCTGGTCCAGAGTGAAGAGAGGGGAGGCCAGGGGACAGCTCCATCTTGTCTCCTTCATTAGCCATCTGTTGGGGATCCCTCCCATCAGCACCAACTGCCGCTCTGGTCCAGAGTGAAGAGAGGGGAGGCCAGGGGACAGCACCATCTTGTCTCCTTCATTAGCCATCCGTTGGGGATCCCTCCCTTCAGCACCAACTCATGCTCTGGTCCAGAGTGAAGAGAGGGGAGGCCAGGGGACAGCACCATCTTGTCTCCTTCATTAGCCATCCGTTGGGGATCCCTCCCCTAAGCACCAACCCCAGCTCTGGTCCAGAGTGAAGAGAGGGGAGGCCAGGGGACAGCTCCATCTTGTCTCCTTCATTAGCCATCCGTTGGGGATCCCTCCCCTCAGCACCAACCCCAGCTCTGGTCCAGAGTGAAGAGAGGGGAGGCCAGGGGACAGCACCATCTTGTCTCCTTCGTTAGCCATCCGTTGGGGATCCCCCCCCTCAGCACCAACCCCAGCTCTGGTCCAGAGTGAAGAGAGGGGAGGCCAGGGGACAGCACCATCTTGTCTCCTTCATTAGCCATCCGTTGGGGATCCCTCCCTTCAGCACCAACTCCTGCTCTGGTCCAGAGTGAAGAGAGGGGAGGCCAGGGGACAGCACCATCTTGTCTCCTTCATTAGCCATCCGTTGGGGATCCCTCCCATCAGCACCAACTCCTGCTCTGGTCCAGAGTGAAGAGAGGGGAGGCCAGGGGACAGCTCCATCTTGTCTCCTTCATTAGCCATCCGTTGGGGATCCCTCCCCTCAGCACCAACCCCAGCTCTGGTCCAGAGTGAAGAGAGGGGAGGCCAGGGGACAGCACCATCTTGTCTCCTTCGTTAGCCATCCGTTGGGGATCCCCCCCCTCAGCACCAACCCCAGCTCTGGTCCAGAGTGAAGAGAGGGGAGGCCAGGGGACAGCACCATCTTGTCTCCTTCATTAGCCATCCGTTGGGGATCCCTCCCTTCAGCACCAACTCCTGCTCTGGTCCAGAGTGAAGAGAGGGGAGGCCAGGGGACAGCACCATCTTGTCTCCTTCATTAGCCATCCGTTGGGGATCCCTCCCATCAGCACCAACTCCTGCTCTGGTCCAGAGTGAAGAGAGGGGAGGCCAGGGGACAGCACCATCTTGTCTCCCTCATTAGCCATCCGTTGGGGATCCCTCCCATCAGCACCAACTGCCGCTCTGGTCCAGAGTGAAGAGAGGGGAGGCCAGGGGACAGCTCCATCTTGTCTCCTTCATTAGCCATCCGTTGGGGATCCCTCCCATCAGCACCAACTCCTGCTCTGGTCCAGAGTGAAGAGAGGGGAGGCCAGGGGACAGCTCCATCTTGTCTCCTTCATTAGCCATCCGTTGGGGATCCCTCCCATCAGCACCAACTGCTGCTCTGGTCCAGAGTGAAGAGAGGGGAGGCCAGGGGACAGCTCCATCTTGTCTCCTTCATTAGCCATCCGTTGGGGATCCCTCCCCTCAGCACCAACTGCCGCTCTGGTCCAGAGTGAAGAGAGGGGAGGCCAGGGGACAGCTCCATCTTGTCTCCTTCATTAGCCATCCGTTGGGGATCCCTCCCCTCAGCACCAACTGCCGCTCTGGTCCACAGTGAAGAGAGGGGAGGCCAGGGGACAGCTCCATCTTGTCTCCTTCATTAGCCATCCGTTGGGGATCCCTCCCCTCAGCACCAACTGCCGCTCTGGTCCAGAGTGAAGAGAGGGGAGGCCAGGGGACAGCTCCATCTTTTCTCCTTCATTAGCCATCCGTTGGGGATCTCTCCCCTCAGCACCAACTGCTGCTCTGGTCCAGAGTGAAGAGAGGGGAGGCCAGGGGACAGCACCATCTTGTCTCCTTCATTAGCCATCCGTTGGGGATCCCACCTCCCATCACCAACTGCTGCTCTGGGCCAGAGTGAAGAGAGGGGAGGCCAGGGGACAGCTCCATCTTGTCTCCTTCATTAGCCATCCGTTGGGGATCCCTCCCCTCAGCACCAACTGCCGCTCTGGCCCAGAGTGAAGAGAGGGGAGGCCAGGGGACAGCACCATCTTGTCTCCTTCATTAGCCATCCGTTGGGGATCCCTCCCCTCAGCACCAACTGCTGCTCTGGTCCAGAGTGAAGAGAGGGGAGGTCAGGGGACAGCACCATCTTGTCTCCTTCATTAGCCATCCGTTGGGGATCCCTCCCCTCAGCACCAACTGCTGCTCTGGGCCAGAGTGAAAAGAGGGGAGGCCAGGGGACAGCACCATCTTGTCTCCTTCATTAGCCATCCGTTGGGGATCCCTCCCCTCAGCACCAACTGCTGCTCTGGTCCAGAGTGAAGAGAGGGGAGGCCAGGGGACAGCACCATCTTGTCTCCTTCATTAGCCATCCGTTGGGGATCCCTCCCCTCAGCACCAACTGCCGCTCTGGTCCAGAGTGAAGAGAGGGGAGGCCAGGGGACAGCTCCATCTTGTCTCCTTCATTAGCCATCCGTTGGGGATCCCTCCCCTCAGCACCAACTGCCGCTCTGGTCCACAGTGAAGAGAGGGGAGGCCAGGGGACAGCTCCATCTTGTCTCCTTCATTAGCCATCCGTTGGGGATCCCTCCCCTCAGCACCAACTGCCGCTCTGGTCCAGAGTGAAGAGAGGGGAGGCCAGGGGACAGCTCCATCTTTTCTCCTTCATTAGCCATCCGTTGGGGATCTCTCCCCTCAGCACCAACTGCTGCTCTGGTCCAGAGTGAAGAGAGGGGAGGCCAGGGGACAGCACCATCTTGTCTCCTTCATTAGCCATCCGTTGGGGATCCCACCTCCCATCACCAACTGCTGCTCTGGGCCAGAGTGAAGAGAGGGGAGGCCAGGGGACAGCTCCATCTTGTCTCCTTCATTAGCCATCCGTTGGGGATCCCTCCCCTCAGCACCAACTGCCGCTCTGGCCCAGAGTGAAGAGAGGGGAGGCCAGGGGACAGCACCATCTTGTCTCCTTGATTAGCCATCCGTTGGGGATCCCTCCCCTCAGCACCAACTGCTGCTCTGGGCCAGAGTGAAAAGAGGGGAGGCCAGGGGACAGCACCATCTTGTCTCCTTCATTAGCCATCCGTTGGGGATCCCTCCCCTCAGCACCAACTGCTGCTCTGGTCCAGAGTGAAGAGAGGGGAGGCCAGGGGACAGCACCATCTTGTCTCCTTCATTAGCCATCCGTTGGGGATCCCTCCCCTCAGCACCAACTGCCGCTCTGGTCCAGAGTGAAGAGAGGGGAGGCCAGGGGACAGCTCCATCTTGTCTCCTTCATTAGCCATCCGTTGGGGATCCCTCCCCTCAGCACCAACTGCCGCTCTGGTCCACAGTGAAGAGAGGGGAGGCCAGGGGACAGCTCCATCTTGTCTCCTTCATTAGCCATCCGTTGGGGATCCCTCCCCTCAGCACCAACTGCCGCTCTGGTCCAGAGTGAAGAGAGGGGAGGCCAGGGGACAGCTCCATCTTTTCTCCTTCATTAGCCATCCGTTGGGGATCTCTCCCCTCAGCACCAACTGCTGCTCTGGTCCAGAGTGAAGAGAGGGGAGGCCAGGGGACAGCACCATCTTGTCTCCTTCATTAGCCATCCGTTGGGGATCCCACCTCCCATCACCAACTGCTGCTCTGGGCCAGAGTGAAGAGAGGGGAGGCCAGGGGACAGCTCCATCTTGTCTCCTTCATTAGCCATCCGTTGGGGATCCCTCCCCTCAGCACCAACTGCTGCTCTGGTCCAGAGTGAAGAGAGGGGAGGCCAGGGGACAGCACCATCTTGTCTCCTTGATTAGCCATCCGTTGGGGATCCCTCCCCTCAGCACCAACTGCTGCTCTGGGCCAGAGTGAAAAGAGGGGAGGCCAGGGGACAGCACCATCTTGTCTCCTTCATTAGCCATCCGTTGGGGATCCCTCCCCTCAGCACCAACTGCTGCTCTGGTCCAGAGTGAAGAGAGGGGAGGCCAGGGGACAGCACCATCTTGTCTCCTTCATTAGCCATCCGTTGGGGATCCCACCTCCCATCACCAACTGCTGCTCTGGGCCAGAGTGAAGAGAGGGGAGGCCAGGGGACAGCTCCATCTTGTCTCCTTCATTAGCCATCCGTTGGGGATCTCTCCCCTCAGCACCAACTGCTGCTCTGGGCCAGAGTGAAAAGAGGGGAGGCCAGGGGACAGCACCATCTTGTCTCCTTCATTAGCCATCCGTTGGGGATCCCTCCCCTCAGCACCAACTGCTGCTCTGGTCCAGAATGAAGAGAGGGGAGGCCAGGGGACAGCTCCATCTTGTCTCCTTCATTAGCCATCCGTTGGGGATCCCTCCCCTCAGCACCAACTGCTGCTCTGGTCCAGAGTGAAGAGAGGGGAGGCCAGGGGACAGCACCATCTTGTCTCCTTCATTAGCCATCCGTTGGGGATCCCTCCCCTCAGCACCAACTGCTGCTCTGGTCCAGAATGAAGAGAGGGGAGGCCAGGGGACAGCACCATCTTGTCTCCTTCATTAGCCATCCGTTGGGGATCCCTCCCCTCAGCACCAACTGCTGCTCTGGTCCAGAATGAAGAGAGGGGAGGCCAGGGGACAGCACCATCTTGTCTCCTTCATTAGCCATCCGTTGGGGATCCCTCCCCTCAGCACCAACTGCTGCTCTGGTCCAGAGTGAAGAGAGGGGAGGCCAGGGGACAGCTCCATCTTGTCTCCTTCATTAGCCATCCGTTGGGGATCCCTCCCCTCAGCACCAACTGCTGCTCTGGTCCAGAGTGAAGAGAGGGGAGGCCAGGGGACAGCTCCATCTTGTCTCCTTCATTAGCCATCCGTTGGGGATCCCTCCCCTCAGCACCAACTGCTGCTTTGGTCCAGAGTGAAGAGAGGGGAGGCCAGGGGACAGCACCATCTTGTCTCCTTCATTAGCCATCCGTTGGGGATCCCTCCCCTCAGCACCAACTGCTGCTCTGGTCCAGAGTGAAGAGAGGGGAGGCCATGGGACAGCTCCATCTTGTCTCCTTCATTAGCCATCCGTTGGGGATCCCTCCCCTCAGCACCAACTGCTGCTTTGGTCCAGAGTGAAGAGAGGGGAGGCCAGGGGACAGCACCATCTTGTCTCCTTCATTAGCCATCCGTTGGGGATCCCTCCCCTCAGCACCAACTGCTGCTCTGGTCCAGAGTGAAGAGAGGGGAGGCCATGGGACAGCTCCATCTTGTCTCCTTCATTAGCCATCCGTTGGGGATCCCTCCCCTCAGCACCAACTGCTGCTCTGGTCCAGAGTGAAGAGAGGGGAGGCCAGGGGACAGCTCCATCTTGTCTCCTTCATTAGCCATCCGTTGGGGATCCCTCCCCTCAGCACCAACTGCTGCTTTGGTCCAGAGTGAAGAGAGGGGAGGCCAGGGGACAGCACCATCTTGTCTCCTTCATTAGCCATCCGTTGGGGATCCCTCCCCTCAGCACCAACTGCTGCTCTGGTCCAGAGTGAAGAGAGGGGAGGCCATGGGACAGCTCCATCTTGTCTCCTTCATTAGCCATCCGTTGGGGATCCCTCCCCTCAGCACCAACTGCTGCTTTGGTCCAGAGTGAAGAGAGGGGAGGCCAGGGGACAGCACCATCTTGTCTCCTTCATTAGCCATCCGTTGGGGATCCCTCCCCTCAGCACCAACTGCTGCTCTGGTCCAGAGTGAAGAGAGGGGAGGCCATGGGACAGCTCCATCTTGTCTCCTTCATTAGCCATCCGTTGGGGATCCCCCCCCTCAGCACCAACTGCTGCTTTGGTCCAGAGTGAAGAGAGGGGAGGCCAGGGGACAGCACCATCTTGTCTCCTTCATTAGCCATCCGTTGGGGATCCCTCCCCTAAGCACCAACTGCTGCTCTGGTCCAGAGTGAAGAGAGGGGAGGCCAGGGGACAGCACCATCTTGTCTCCTTCATTAGCCATCCGTTGGGGATCCCACCTCCCATCACCAACTGCTGCTCTGGGCCAGAGTGAAGAGAGGGGAGGCCAGGGGACAGCTCCATCTTGTCTCCTTCATTAGCCATCCGTTGGGGATCTCTCCCCTCAGCACCAACTGCTGCTCTGGGCCAGAGTGAAAAGAGGGGAGGCCAGGGGACAGCACCATCTTGTCTCCTTCATTAGCCATCCGTTGGGGATCCCTCCCCTCAGCACCAACTGCTGCTCTGGTCCAGAATGAAGAGAGGGGAGGCCAGGGGACAGCTCCATCTTGTCTCCTTCATTAGCCATCCGTTGGGGATCCCTCCCCTCAGCACCAACTGCTGCTCTGGTCCAGAGTGAAGAGAGGGGAGGCCAGGGGACAGCACCATCTTGTCTCCTTCATTAGCCATCCGTTGGGGATCCCTCCCCTCAGCACCAACTGCTGCTCTGGTCCAGAATGAAGAGAGGGGAGGCCAGGGGACAGCACCATCTTGTCTCCTTCATTAGCCATCCGTTGGGGATCCCTCCCCTCAGCACCAACTGCTGCTCTGGTCCAGAGTGAAGAGAGGGGAGGCCAGGGGACAGCTCCATCTTGTCTCCTTCATTAGCCATCCGTTGGGGATCCCTCCCCTCAGCACCAACTGCTGCTCTGGTCCAGAGTGAAGAGAGGGGAGGCCAGGGGACAGCTCCATCTTGTCTCCTTCATTAGCCATCCGTTGGGGATCCCTCCCCTCAGCACCAACTGCTGCTTTGGTCCAGAGTGAAGAGAGGGGAGGCCAGGGGACAGCACCATCTTGTCTCCTTCATTAGCCATCCGTTGGGGATCCCTCCCCTCAGCACCAACTGCTGCTCTGGTCCAGAGTGAAGAGAGGGGAGGCCATGGGACAGCTCCATCTTGTCTCCTTCATTAGCCATCCGTTGGGGATCCCTCCCCTCAGCACCAACTGCTGCTTTGGTCCAGAGTGAAGAGAGGGGAGGCCAGGGGACAGCACCATCTTGTCTCCTTCATTAGCCATCCGTTGGGGATCCCTCCCCTCAGCACCAACTGCTGCTCTGGTCCAGAGTGAAGAGAGGGGAGGCCATGGGACAGCTCCATCTTGTCTCCTTCATTAGCCATCCGTTGGGGATCCCCCCCCTCAGCACCAACTGCTGCTTTGGTCCAGAGTGAAGAGAGGGGAGGCCAGGGGACAGCACCATCTTGTCTCCTTCATTAGCCATCCGTTGGGGATCCCTCCCCTAAGCACCAACTGCTGCTTTGGTCCAGAATGAAGAGAGGGGAGGCCAGGGGACAGCACCATCTTGTCTCCTTCATTAGCCATCCGTTGGGGACCCCTCCCCTCAGCACCAACTGCTGCTCTGGTCCAGAGTGAAGAGAGGGGAGGCCAGGGGACAGCACCATCTTGTCTCCTTCATTAGCCATCCGTTGGGGATCCCCCCCCTCAGCACCAACTGCTGCTCTGGTCCAGAGTGAAGAGAGGGGAGGCCAGGGGACAGCACCATCTTGTCTCCTTCATTAGCCATCCGTTGGGGATCCCTCCCCTAAGCACCAACTGCTGCTTTGGTCCAGAATGAAGAGAGGGGAGGCCAGGGGACAGCACCATCTTGTCTCCTTCATTAGCCATCCGTTGGGGACCCCTCCCCTCAGCACCAACTGCTGCTCTGGGCTAGAGTGAAGAGAGGGGAGGCCAGGGGACAGCTCCATCTTGTCTCCTTCATTAGCCATCCGTTGGGGATCCCTCCCCTAAGCACCAACTGCTGCTCTGGTCCAGAGTGAAGAGAGGGGAGGCCAGGGGACAGCACCATCTTGTCTCCTTCATTAGCCATCCGTTGGGGATCCCTCCCCTCAGCACCAACTGCTGCTCTGGTCCAGAGTGAAGAGAGGGGAGGCCAGGGGACAGCTCCATCTTGTCTCCTTCATTAGCCATCCGTTGGGGATCCCTCCCCTCAGCACCAACTGCTGCTTTGGTCCAGAATGAAGAGAGGGGAGGCCAGGGGACAGCACCATCTTGTCTCCTTCATTAGCCATCCGTTGGGGATCCCTCCCCTCAGCACTAACTGCTGCTCTGGGCTAGAGTGAAGAGAGGGGAGGCCAGGGGACAGCTCCATCTTGTCTCCTTCATTAGCCATCCGTTGGGGATCCCTCCCCTAAGCACCAACTGCTGCTCTGGTCCAGAGTGAAGAGAGGGGAGGCCAGGGGACAGCACCATCTTGTCTCCTTCATTAGCCATCCGTTGGGGATCCCTCCCCTCAGCACCAACTGCTGCTCTGGTCCAGAGTGAAGAGAGGGGAGGCCAGGGGACAGCTCCATCTTGTCTCCTTCATTAGCCATCCGTTGGGGATCCCCCCCCTCAGCACCAACTGCTGCTTTGGTCCAGAGTGAAGAGAGGGGAGGCCAGGGGACAGCACCATCTTGTCTCCTTCATTAGCCATCCGTTGGGGATCCCTCCCCTCAGCACCAACTGCTGCTCTGGTCCAGAGTGAAGAGAGGGGAGGCCAGGGGACAGCTCCATCTTGTCTCCTTCATTAGCCATCCGTTGGGGATCCCTCCCCTCAGCACCAACTGCTGCTTTGGTCCAGAATGAAGAGAGGGGAGGCCAGGGGACAGCTCCATCTTGTCTCCTTCATTAGCCATCCGTTGGGGACCCCTCCCCTCAGCACCAACTGCTGCTCTGGTCCAGAGTGAAGAGAGGGGAGGCCAGGGGACAGCACCATCTTGTCTCCTTCATTAGCCATCCGTTGGGGATCCCTCCCCTAAGCACCAACTGCTGCTTTGGTCCAGAATGAAGAGAGGGGAGGCCAGGGGACAGCACCATCTTGTCTCCTTCATTAGCCATCCGTTGGGGACCCCTCCCCTCAGCACCAACTGCTGTTCTGGTCCAGAGTGAAGAGAGGGGAGGTCAGGGGACAGGACCATCTTGTCTCCTTCATTAGCCATCCGTTGGGGATCCCTCCCCTCAGCACCAACTGCTGCTCTGGTCCAGAGTGAAGAGAGGGGAGGCCAGGGGACAGCACCATCTTGTCTCCTTCATTAGCCATCCGTTGGGGATCCCTCCCCTCAGCACCAACTGCTGCTCTGGGCTAGAGTGAAGAGAGGGGAGGCCAGGGGACAGCACCATCTTGTCTCCTTCATTAGCCATCCGTTGGGGATCCCTCCCCTCAGCACCAACTGCTGCTCTGGTCCAGAGTGAAGAGAGGGGAGGCCAGGGGACAGCACCATCTTGTCTCCTTCATTAGCCATCCGTTGGGGATCCCTCCCCTCAGCACCAACTGCTGCTCTGGGCTAGAGTGAAGAGAGGGGAGGCCAGGGGACAGCACCATCTTGTCTCCTTCATTAGCCATCCGTTGGGGATCCCTCCCCTAAGCACCAACTGCTGCTTTGGTCCAGAATGAAGAGAGGGGAGGCCAGGGGACAGGACCATCTTGTCTCCTTCATTAGCCATCCGTTGGGGACCCCTCCCCTCAGCACCAACTGCTGTTCTGGTCCAGAGTGAAGAGAGGGGAGGTCAGGGGACAGGACCATCTTGTCTCCTTCATTAGCCATCCGTTGGGGATCCCTCCCCTCAGCACCAACTGCTGCTCTGGTCCAGAGTGAAGAGAGGGGAGGCCAGGGGACAGCACCATCTTGTCTCCTTCATTAGCCATCCGTTGGGGATCCCTCCCCTCAGCACCAACTGCTGCTCTGGGCTAGAGTGAAGAGAGGGGAGGCCAGGGGACAGCACCATCTTGTCTCCTTCATTAGCCATCCGTTGGGGATCCCTCCCCTCAGCACCAACTGCTGCTCTGGTCCAGAGTGAAGAGAGGGGAGGCCAGGGGACAGCACCATCTTGTCTCCTTCATTAGCCATCCGTTGGGGATCCCTCCCCTCAGCACCAACTGCTGCTCTGGGCTAGAGTGAAGAGAGGGGAGGCCAGGGGACAGCACCATCTTGTCTCCTTCATTAGCCATCCGTTGGGGATCCCTCCCCTCAGCACCAACTGCTGCTCTGGTCCAGAGTGAAGAGAGGGGAGGCCAGGGGACAGCTCCATCTTGTCTCCTTCATTAGCCATCCGTTGGGGATCCCTCCCCTCAGCACCAACTGCTGCTTTGGTCCAGAATGAAGAGAGGGGAGGCCAGGGGACAGCACCATCTTGTCTCCTTCATTAGCCATCCGTTGGGGATCCCTCCCCTAAGCACCAACTGCTGCTTTGGTCCAGAATGAAGAGAGGGGAGGCCAGGGGACAGCACCATCTTGTCTCCTTCATTAGCCATCCGTTGGGGATCCCTCCCCTCAGCACCAACTGCTGCTCTGGTCCAGAGTGAAGAGAGGGGAGGCCAGGGGACAGCACCATCTTGTCTCCTTCATTAGCCATCCGTTGGGGATCCCTCCCCTCAGCACCAACTGCTGCTCTGGTCCAGAGTGAAGAGAGGGGAGGCCAGGGGACAGCACCATCTTGTCTCCTTCATTAGCCATCCGTTGGGGATCCCTCCCCTAAGCACCAACTGCTGCTTTGGTCCAGAATGAAGAGAGGGGAGGCCAGGGGACAGCACCATCTTGTCTCCTTCATTAGCCATCCGTTGGGGACCCCTCCCCTCAGCACCAACTGCTGCTCTGGGCTAGAGTGAAGAGAGGGGAGGCCAGGGGACAGCTCCATCTTGTCTCCTTCATTAGCCATCCGTTGGGGATCCCTCCCCTAAGCACCAACTGCTGCTCTGGTCCAGAGTGAAGAGAGGGGAGGCCAGGGGACAGCACCATCTTGTCTCCTTCATTAGCCATCCGTTGGGGATCCCTCCCCTCAGCACTAACTGCAGCTCTGGTCCAGAGTGAAGAGAGGGGAGGTCAGGGGACAGGACCATCTTGTCTCCTTCATTAGCCATCCGTTGGGGACCCCTCCCCTCAGCACCAACTGCTGCTCTGGGCTAGAGTGAAGAGAGGGGAGGCCAGGGGACAGCTCCATCTTGTCTCCTTCATTAGCCATCCGTTGGGGATCCCTCCCCTAAGCACCAACTGCTGCTCTGGTCCAGAGTGAAGAGAGGGGAGGTCAGGGGACAGGACCATCTTGTCTCCTTCATTAGCCATCCGCTGGGGACCCCTCCCCTCAGCACCAACTGCTGCTCTGGTCCAGAGTGAAGAGAGGGGAGGCCAGGGGACAGCACCATCTTGTCTCCTTCATTAGCCATCCGTTGGGGACCCCTCCCCTCAGCACCAACTGCTGCTCTGGTCCAGAGTGAAGAGAGGGGAGGCCAGGGGACAGCACCATCTTGTCTCCTTCATTAGCCATCCATTGGGGATCCCTCCCCTCAGCACCAACTGCTGCTCTGGGCTAGAGTGAAGAGAGGGGAGGCCAGGGGACAGCTCCATCTTGTCTCCTTCATTTGCCATCCGTTGGGGATCCCTCCCCTCAGCACCAACTGCCGCTCTGGGCCAGAGTGAAGAGAGGGGAGGCCAGGGGACAGCTCCATCTTGTCTCCTTCATTTGCCATCCGTTGGGGATCCCTCCCCTCAGCACCAACTGCTGCTCTGGGCCAGAGTGAAGAGAGGGGAGGCCAGGGGACAGCTCCATCTTGTCTCCTTCATTAGCCATCCGTTGGGGACCCCTCCCCTCAGCACCAACTGCTGCTCTGGTCCAGAGTGAATAGAGGGGAGGCCAGGGGACAGCTCCATCTTGTCTCCTTCATTAGCCATCCGTTGGGGATCCCTCCTCCCATCACCAACTGCTGCTCTGGTCCAGAGTGAAGAGAGGGGAGGCCAGGGGACAGCACCATCTTGTCTCCTTCATTTGCCATCCGTTGGGGATCCCTCCCTTCAGCACCAACTGCCGCTCTGGTCCAGAGTGAAGAGAGGCGAGGCCAGGGGACAGCTCCATCTTGTCTCCTTCATTAGCCATCCGTTGGGGACCCCTCCCCTCAGCACCAACTGCTGCTCTGGTCCAGAGTGAATAGAGGGGAGGCCAGGGGACAGCTCCATCTTGTCTCCTTCATTAGCCATCCGTTGGGGATCCCTCCTCCCATCACCAACTGCTGCTCTGGTCCAGAGTGAAGAGAGGGGAGGCCAGGGGACAGCACCATCTTGTCTCCTTCATTTGCCATCCGTTGGGGATCCCTCCCTTCAGCACCAACTGCCGCTCTGGTCCAGAGTGAAGAGAGGCGAGGCCAGGGGACAGCTCCATCTTGTCTCCTTCATTAGCCATCCGTTGGGGACCCCTCCCCTCAGCACCAACTGCTGCTCTGGTCCAGAGTGAAGAGAGGGGAGGCCAGGGGAAATAGAGCGAGAAAATGTGGAGGCCGTGACAGACTTTGTATTTCTAGGTGGGAAGATGAGTGCAGATGCAAACTGAGGCCAGGAAATCAGGAGACGCTTCCTTCTTGGGAGGAGAGCAATGTCCAGTCTTGATAAAAAAGTGAAGAGTAGAGACATCACACTGGCAACAAAGATCCATTGCCTAGTCAAAGCCATGGTCTTCCCCATCATCACCTATGGATGGGAGAGCTGGACCTTAGGGAAGGCGGAGCGAAGGAAGAGAGATGCTTTTGAGCTGTGGTGTTGGAGGAAAGTTCTGAGAGTGCCTTGGACTTCGAGAAGATCCAACCAGTCCATCCTCCAGGAAATAAGGCCCGACTGCTCACTGGAGGGAAGGACAGTAGAGGCCAAGATGAAGTCCTTTGGCCACATCACGAGAAGATATGATGCTGGGGAAAGTGGAAGGAAAAAAGGAGAGGGGCCGACCAAGGGCAAGGTGGATGGATGGCATCCTTGAAGGGACTGGACTGACCTTGAAGTAGCTGGGGGTGGTGACGGCCGACAGGGAGCTCTGGCGTGGGCTGGTCCATGAGGTCACGAAGAGTCAGAGATGACCGAACGGATGAACAACAACTAAGAATGCAATATTATAATTATATATTTTATATTGCATGTAATATTACAGTAGGGCCCCCCGGTGGCTCAGTGGGTTAAAGCACTGAGCTGCTGAGCTTGTTGATCGAAAGGTCGCAGGTTCAATTCCGGGGAGCGGCGTGAGCTTCCGCTGTCAGCCCTAGCTTCTGCCAACCTAGCAGTTCGAAAACATGCAAATGTGAGTAGATCAATAGGTACCGCTCCGGCGGGAAGGTAACGGCGCTCCATGCAGTCATGCCGGCCACATGACCTTGGAGGTGTCTACGGACAACGCTGGCTCTTCGGCTTAGAAATGGAGATGAGCACCACACCCCAGAGTCAGACATGACTGGACTTAATGTCAGGGGACTACCTTTACCTTTACCTAATATTACAGTATAATGTTATAGTACAATCTAATATATTGTCTGTACATATAATATTGATCATAATGTTGTGATACAATAGAATACAAATAATACAATATAATAACAATATAATAATAATATATTTTACATTACATTTAATATTACTAATAATATTACAATATAGTGGTCCAGTACAATGTAATATATTGTCTTTACATATAATAATAATACAATATAATAATAATATAATATTTTACATTACATGTAATATTACTAATAATATTACAATATAGTGGTCTAGTACAATGTAATATATTGTCTGTACATATAATATTGATCGTAATTTTGTGATACAATAGAATACGAATAATCATACGATATAACAATATAATAATAATATTACAATAGAATGGGATAGTACCATATAATACTATTTTAATATAAATAGAATATAATCCATAGACTCCTCCATCGTGGGGCGGGGCCTCTATAGACACCTCCCCATTTCTGAGCCAAGGGGCAGGGTTTCCATACGCCTTTTTCACTCTTGCAGAGGGGCGGGGCATAAAAGGAAGGCGGTGCCCACCCACTAGCGAAGGGGAAATAGGTGGAGCTTCCGAGGGGCCACCACGAAGAAGGCCCTCTCCCTGGGATGGAGGCGGGAGCAAGAAGAGGGCCTCCCTGGAGAATCGAAGAGATCGTGCAGGTTCGTAGAAGGAAAATAGTAGAGTTGGGAGTCATCTGTGGACTCAAACAATGATGAATCTGGACCACACTTGGCACGGATCCTCAATAGGCCCAAATGTGAACACTGGTGGAGTTTGAGGAATATAGACCTTGACATTTGGGAGTTGTAGTTACTGGGATTTATAGTTCACCTAGAATCAAAGACCATTCTGAACCCCAAGACTCCATGACCATTTCAAGCCAGGGTACAAATAAACATTATTATTATTATTATTATTATTATTATTATTGACCAAATGGTCAAGGAATAATAAAAATAATAACATTAAGTATTGTCGAAGGCTTTCATGGCTGGAATCACTAGGTTCTTGTAGGTTTTTTTCGGGCTATAGGGCCATGTTCTAGAGGCATTTCTCCTGACGTTTCGCCTGCATCTATGGCAAGCATCCTCAGAGGTAGTGAGGTCTGTTGGAATTAGGACAATGGGTTTATATATCTGTGGAATGGCTGGGGTGGGGCAAGGAGCTCTTCCCTGCTGGAGCTAGGTGTGAATGTTTCAACTGACCACCTTCATTAGCATTTGAAGGCCTGGCTGAGCCTGGGAAAATCCCCTGTTGAAAAGTGTTAATCTGTGCCTGGTTGTTTCCTCTCTGCTGTTTTGCTGTTGTAATTTTAGAGTTTTTTAATACTGGTGTCCAGATTTTGTTCATTTTCATGGTCTCTTCCTTTCTGTTGAAATTGTCCCCATGCTTGTGGATTTCAATGGCTTCTCTGTGTAGTCTGACATGGTGGTTGTTAGTGTGGTCCAGCATTTCTGTGTTCTCCAATAATATGCTGTGTCCAGGCTGGTTCATCAGGTGCTCTGCTATGGCTGACTTCTCTGGTTGAAGGAGTCTGCAGTGCCTTTCATGTTCCTTGATTCGAATATACAGTATATTATTATTATTATTCCTTGGCCAGTTGGTCAAGCCAACTTTGGACAGTCCGACGTTTGATCCGGAGGCCAGGAAACCATTAAGTCACACTAAAGCAGGTTTAAATAACATATATTATTTTTTATTTACAAAAGTATAAACATAGAGTTTCTGTATTAATATAAATATAAATATAAATATGTAAATATATGTAAATCCCTCCCTCCCTCCCTAGCCCCCCCCCCCTTATTCAATAGATAATCGAAGGAATCTATCGCCATCGCCGAAAGGCATCAGTGGCGCCGGCTTCTACGACCTCCATGTCCTCCTCCGCAGGCAATGGCCCTGTGGGGAAAATTGGCATCAGAAATCAGTGAAGTCTGCACTGAGTGACATTGTATGACTGGGGTATGACTGGGGCCTGAAGACACCCTCCTAAGAATATCCAAGCCTGGAAAAGGCTGAGGACAGAAAACTACCAAATGGATGATACGACCCACAGTGAGGCCTACTCCCACTAAGGCCTTTCCTCCCACACAGAGGGGCTACTCTCACACTGAGAGCGCTCTCAGACTGAGGCGTGGCTAAGCAACAGGCACGCCTGCTTCTATCTCCATGCCTCAAATACCTCCCTGGTGAATCCAGATGATACGACCCACAGTGAGGCCTACTCCCACTAAGGCCTTTCCTCCCACACAGAGGGGCTGCTCTCACACTGAGACCGCTCTCAGACTGAGGCGTGGCTAAGCAACAGGCATGCCTGCTTCTATCTCCATGCCTCAAATACCTCCCTGCTGAATCCAGATGATACGACCCACAGTGAGGCCTACTCCCACTAAGGCCTTTCCTCCCACACAGAGGAGCTGCTCTCACACTAAGACCGCTCTCAGACTGAGGCGTGGCTAAGCAACAGGCATGCCTGCTTCTATCTCCATGCCTCAAATACCTCCCTGCTGAATCCAGATGATACGACCCACAGTGAGGCCTACTCCCACTAAGGCCTTTCCTCCCACACAGAGGGGCTGCTCTCACACTGAGACCGCTCTCAGACTGAGGCGTGGCTAAGCAACAGGCATGCCTGCTTCTATCTCCATGCCTCAAATACCTCCCTGCTGTATCCAGATAATACGACCCACAGTGAGGCCTACTCCCACTAAGGCCTTTCCTCCCACACAGAGGGGCTGCTCTCACACTGAGACCGCTCTCAGACTGAGGCGTGGCTAAGCAACAGGCATGCCTGCTTCTATCTCCATGCCTCAAATACCTCCCTGCTGAATCCAGATGATACGACCCACAGTGAGGCCTACTCCCACTAAGGCCTTTCCTCCCACACAGAGGGGCTGCTCTCACACTGAGACCGCTCTCAGACTGAGGCGTGGCTAAGCAACAGGCATGCCTGCTTCTATCTCCATGCCTCAAATACCTCCCTGCTGAATCCAGATAATACGACCCACAGTGAGGCCTACTCCCACTAAGGCCTTTCCTCCCACACAGAGGGGCTGCTCTCACACTGAGACCGCTCTCAGACTGAGGCGTGGCTAAGCAACAGGCATGCCTGCTTCTATCTCCATGCCTCAAATACCTCCCCGCTGAATCCAGATGATACGACCCACAGTGAGGCCTACTCCCACTAAGGTCTTTCCTCCCACACAGAGGGGCTGCTCTCACACTGAGAGCGGTCACAGACTGAGGCGTGGCAAAGCAACAGGCACGCCTGCTTCTCTCGCCATGTCTCAAATACCTTCCCGCTGAATGCGGTTCCTATTCACCGACTGAAATTGCTGTTTTTGATCCGCTAGGTGGGCGGGGAGCTGGGCCGAAGATTTCGGCGGGCAAGATTGACTGCAGCTGAACTAGGGATGAACCTTGTGCTTGTGCGGCTGTACCAGGAGTTCCCATTTCCTTTTCTTTCTTGGCTTGTTTGCATGAAATCCTTTAGGGCATGCATTTTGCAATAAGGTGGCTTCCCTTGGTTTGCAATCATAGGGCCAAGGACCCATCAATCATTGTTAAGTTCTTTAGTTCCGCCCCTTTTTCTAGGTTAAGGAGGGGAAAGGGGAGCTCTAGTTTCAGTTCACCCAGAGAAGCCTTTCGTACAGGATGTCAGTCAGTTCCACCTGTAGAAAGCTTCGCCTTTTACCGCTCTTTCTTTTGTGGGGGGAATTTGGGCCCACAGCTTAACAGCCAGCCTTCGCTGGGAAACAAAGGACTTCTTTCCTCTTGGAAATTTACACAGAGACTTTGGTCTGGTAAGGACCTCTCCCGGCACCCATAACGCCAATTGGAACTGGGTGAAGGGCCCCCACGCCAGCAAAGCCTAAATACAGATTGCCCAGGGAAGGGTCAAAAGGATTTCCCTGATAGTGAACAGTTCATGAAGAAAGTTGCCAAGATTAAGAAAGCCACCAGTTGTTAGAAAACCCTGAAGTATTTGTTTGATTGAAAATTTAAGCACCAATAAAGAACTTTCTAAGCCTCTAAAGAACTTTGTATAGGGAAATCCAAAGGACTTCTCATCCGAGGCACCCCCGGCGTCCCGTTGGGCATATAGAAAACACGTCCTGTCTACAGACCTTTTCACAGGCCCAGTGCGTGACAGCACAAACCTGCTTAAGGTGCCCAAATACTCAGAAAAATACACCTGCCTCCTCCCTCCCTCCCGCGCCTCCGACTCACCCTCATCCAATTCCATGGGCTCCTCTTCTAATTGGTCCACCTCATCCATCTTCTGACTCCTGTGAGGAAGAGAAGAGGAAGCTCTCCGTTGGGTTGGGGGCTGCAGGCCCTTCCGCCCCCCACCCACTCTCAACCCCGTCCGTCAAGGAGGCCGAGAGCAACGTAAACGATCCTGCTCTGCCTCCGGAGAGCCCCGTCGCCTTCCTCCCGGCCTCCTCAAAGCCATCGGAAGAGGGACGGAGAAAGGAAGCTCCTGCCTGACATGCGGCACTTACGTTTTCAGTGGAACATACGGCTTGGAAGAGGGCCATCGGTATTGCGCCATCCTCCTCTGGAAGGAGGAAAAGAAAAAGGAGGTCATTTGCACGCTCCCAAAGAAGCCCTGGATCCAAGAGGCTCCTTCGAGTCAAAAGCCGGCCGGCCTTGCGTTCCCCATTACAACCAAGACAATGACAACCAAGACAAAGAAGGTTTTGAAAAGCACTTGTTGGGCAAGTGGGCTTATTCACAAATACAGTGTTTCCTCACTACTTCGCTTTGAGCGGACTCCCTGTGTCGCGGTTTTCACAAAATATTAATTTACAATATATACCACGGTATTTTGGCTGTTTCATGGGTTTTTAATAATAATAATAATAATAATAATAATAATAATAACAACAACACTTTATTTGTACCCCGCTACCATCCCCCCAAGGGACTCGGTGCAGCTTACATGAGGCCGAGCCCAAATACAACAATACAGGCAATAAACAACAATATAAGCCATTAAAAATAATTGTATTAATTATTATTATTAATAATAATAATAATAATAATAATAATAAAAACATAGACAATAAAATATACACCATTACCAATAAGACAACACACAATTAAAAACAGTGGGAAGGTCAAATGTAATGTTGAAATTGGAATTAATGTTGGGACATGGACGCCAAGGTGAGAGAGGCGTTTGTGGAAGGGCATACGAGGAGACCGAAAGAAATGTCAAGTGCTTTGGAGGACAAAGTGCGATGGGATCATTATTCCGGGAAGGACACCGGAACAGCCACGTCTTCAAGCTCCTCCTGAAGACTGCCAAAGTTGGGGCCTGTCTGATGTCTTTCGGGAGTGAGTTCCAGAGTCGAGGGGCCACCACCGAAAAGGCCTTCTCTCTCGTCCCCACCAACCGCGCCTGTGATGCTGGTGGGATCGAGAGCAGGGCCTCTCTCCGGATGTTCGAAGAGATTGTGTGGGTTCATATATGGAGATGTGGTCACGCAGGTAGACGGGTCCCAAACCGTTCAGGGCTTTGTAGGTAAGAACCTGCACCTTGAATTGGGTCTGGTAAATGAATGGCAGCCAGTGGAGCTCCTTGAACAGGAGGGTTGACCGCTCTGTGTAAGGAGCCCCAGTTAACCACCTGGCCGCCGCCTGGTGGTTCATCTGAAATTTCCGGGCCGTTTTCAAGGGCAGCCCCACACAGAGTGCAGCACAGTAATCCAATCTAGAGGTGACTAAGGCACCACCGCTGCCGCTCTCCGAGGCGCTCTCCCTCTTCCGTCCTCCGTCCTCCCTCCAGCCTTGAAAGGCCTTCCCTTTCTTCACTTCCACAGTTGTTCAATAATATTGTTGTTGCTCATCCGTTCGGTCGTTTCCGACTCTTCGTGACCTCATGGACCAGCCCACGCCAGAGCTCCCTGCCGGCCGTCACCACCCCCAGCTCCTTCAAGGTCAATCCAGTCCCTTCAAGGATGCCATCCATCCATCTTGCCCTTGGTCGGCCCCTCTTCCTTTTTCCTTCCACTTTCCCCAGCATCATTCTCTTCTCTAGGCTTTGCTGTCTCCTCATGATGTGGCCAAAGGACTTCATCTTGGCCTCTACTGTCCTTCCCTCCAGTGAGCAGTCGGGCCTTATTTCCTGGAGGATGGACTGGTTGGATCTTCTCGCAGTCAGAACTAACCTCCAACACCACAGCTCAAAAGCATCTCTCTTCCTTCGCTCAGCCTTCCCTAAGGTCCAGCTCTCACATCCGTAGGTTACTACAGGGAAGACCATGGCTTTGACTAGGCGGATCTTTGTTGCCAGTGTGATGTCTCTACTCTTTACGATTTTAGAGTAGAGACATCACACTGGCAACAAAGATCCGCCTAGTCAAAACCATGGTAATATATTATATGTGACAATGGGAAGACAATGGCTTTGACTATGCAATGGATCTTGGTTGCCAGTCTGATGTCTCTACTCTTTACTATTTTATCGAGACTGGACATTGCTCTCCTCCCAAGAAGGAAGCGTCTCCTGATTTCCTGGCTACAGTCTGCATCTGCAGTAATCTTTGCATCTAGAAATACAAACCCTGTCACGGCCTCCACATTTTCTCCCTCTATTTCCCAGTTGTCAATCTTTCTTGTTGCCATGATCTTGTTTTTTTTTACGTTTAGCTGCAACTCGGCTTTTGCGCTTTCTTCTTTCACCTTGATTAGAAGGCTCCTCAGCTCCTCCTCGCTTTCGGCCATCAGAGTGGTGTCATCTGCATATCTGAGGTTGTTGATGTTTCTTCCAGCAATCTTCACCCCAGCCTTGCATTCCTCAAGCCCCGCACATCCTCGCATGATGTGTTCTGCATACACGTTAGAAAGGTTGGGTGAGTCTGCAGCCTTGCCGTACGCCTTTTCCAATCTGGAACGCGTCTCCTGTTCCGTGGTCGGTTCTGACTGTTGCTCCTTGGTCCTTGTACAGGTTCCTCAGGAGAGAGGGAAGGGGGCTTGGGATGCCCACCCCTCCAAGAACTTGCCACAATTTATGATGATCCACACAGTCAAAGGCTTTGGAATAGTCAATGAAGCAGAAAGAGATGTTTTTCCGGAACTCCCGTCCTTTCTCCATTCTCCAGCATCCAGATATTGGCAATGTGGCCTCTGGTTCCTCTGCCTTTTCTGAACCCAGCTTGTCCACCTGGCCACTCTCTCTCCATGTCTTGCTGGAGTCTTCTTCCTTGCAGGGTCTTGAGCATTCCCTTCCTGGCATGATGAGAAATAAGGGCCACTGTACGGAAGTTGGAGCAGTTTTTCGCAATTCCCTTTTTGGGTATGGGGATAGAAGTGGATTTTTTCCAGTCTGATGGCCATTCTTGTGTCTTCCATATTTGCTGCCATATGGCATGCATCACCTTGACAGCATCATCCTTTAAGATTTTAAACAGTTCAGCTGGGATCCCATCGTCTCCTGCTGCCTTGTTGCTAGCAATGCTTCTTAACGCCCATTCCACCTCACTCCTCAGGATGTCTGGTTCTAATTCACTCACCGCACCGTCAAAACTATCCTCGATATTATTATCCTTCCTATACAGATCTTCTGTATAATCTCGCCACCTTCTCTTGATCTCTTCAGCTTCCGTTAGGCCCCTGCCATTTTTGTTTCTTATCATACCAATTTTTGCCTGAAATTTACCTCCAAAGAACACTGTGGCTCCCACAAATTACAGATCTGGACTGAATCTGGCACATACACCCACCATGACCCATTTTAGATCCTGGTATGGTATGGGGGAGTACAGACCACGGATGATGGGATTTGCAGCATCTTCACTCACTTCCTGAGACCACTGTGACCCTCACCCAATGACCGATAAAGACCAAACTTGGCACACAGAGCCCCCATGACCCATTAACCCCCAAGCAAACCGTTTTCACATGAAGCACCTCTTACCTTGGGAAGGAATACAACTGCATTACAGGCGGAGGTGGAGGTGGAGGTGGCTGGCAACAGTGCAGGGTTGCAGTGTTTTCTTTTACATAGGCACTTCCGACCAGGGAGCGCAAGCGGAGCGCCAAGCCTAGAAAAAAAGGGGAAGAGAAGGGGGGGAGAGCATTGGCCTCGTCTCTCAGCAGAGAAACCCACCACCCACCCACCCACCCACGATTTCACCACAAAGTCTCCACCGCACTTGGCACTCACTGAAGTGAGTGCCAAGTGCTCCACCAGATGGTACAGGGCCAAGGGCCCAGGGCCCGCTTCTTCCAGTATTAGGGCATCTGCAAAGAATCACAGAATAATAGGAGTTGGAAGAGATCTGAAACTGAATCGTCACTTCAATGCCTGATCTGCAGGATGTATTTTCATTCACGGGACCAAATTTGGCACAAATACCCAATATGCCCAAATTTGGTGGGGTTGGGGGTGATAGATTTCGTCATTTGGGGATTGTAGTTGCTGGGATTTATAGTTCACCTACAATCGCAGAGCATTCTGAACTCCATCAATGATGGAATTGGACCAAACTTGGCACACAGAGACCTCCATCTCTTGAAGGGACTCGCTGGCATGAGCCTCCCTCCAGCCTCGCAGGCTCTCCCTCGCACCACGCTGCCACACGCCAAGCACGTCTGCTCTCTCCTCATTGTTTGGGGTCTCAGAAACAGCCCTCCCCTTGGCTGAGAAGCCAGCCAATCACAGCGGAGGAGGGCTTCTGGTGGGAGGAATCGCCGTCTGTTTCCAAAAAGGGAGAGAAGGACAGGCGGAGAGAGCGTCAGCCTTCTCTGCCAAAGGAGTTCCGAAGACCATCAGAAAGAGATGTTTTGGGATGGTCTTTGGCGACCCCTCTGAAACCCCCCTCGGGATCCCCCCAGGTTGAGAAACACTGACCTCAGCAGTTTGAAACCACTGTGAGCTGTGAGTAGAGAAATTAGGCAGGGAGGTATTTTACGGCACCATAAAAAAAGAAATACCAGACTCTTGACACAAGTAAAAGTTCAACCTTCACACATGAGACTTTCTCAGATTGAGGCCTACCTCACACTCTGAGGCCTACTTCACACCTCTCCCACTGAGGCGTCCTCTCACACAGAGAAGCTTCTCTCACACTGAGAGCTCTCACAGACCGAGGTGTTACTAAGCAACAAGCTTATACAAGGGTTGAATGAAAAGTACTGCCTCCACCTTCATAACTCCTCAACAGATGGCAGTACTAGTATGTGGCAGGTACTGGCTTGTTCAGAAGACTCTCCTCTACAGTTGCATTTTGGGCCTGCCTGCACTAATGTCTATGAGGGTGCATGGGCATCTGTCGAGAGGGCTTTGATGGGGGGGGGGGAAGAAGGGGCTTGGACTGGGTGATAAGTTTGGGAGGCGGGGGGTCGGTTGTGGACTCCAGTTCCCATCCCAGGGGGCCAAGGAGGGGGGCGGGCAGCTCAGTAGGCGAAGAGGAGGAAGGTCCTGAGCCCGGGGGGGGGGGATGCGTAGAGCAGCCCCAGGAGGGCGCCCACCACCAGCCACTCCCTCCAGCTCAGACCCAAAGGCAGGATGATGGCCATGCTGCAAAGAGAAGCACCACCAAGCCTGGGAAGAAGGCACTCCACTGCCGAGAAAGAAAGAAGGGCTCCAAAGGCCGCGAGAGAGAGAGAAGCGCCAGAAGCACTCTCCCAGCAAGGGCGCCCCACTCTTCTCGGCTGAAGAGCAGAACTGTCGCCGCGTGTCCGTTGTAAACAAAGGGGCGGGGCTTGCCGAGGACGGATTGGCTGAGGCGTTAAGAGGGCGGGGCCTCTCAGAACAGAGAGCCATCCCTGAGAGGGGGCGGGGCTTCCCAAGGCTGACTGGAACGAAAGGGGCGCGTCTTTTGAAAACCAAGGAGATTGATTGGCGGAGGAATTAGGAGGCGTGGCTTCTCAGAGCTGGCCGCAATAGCTGAAAGGGGCGTGTCCTGAGCAGCCACAGGGGCGTGGCTTATAAATAAGTCTGAAATGACTTGAAAGCACACAACAACAACAACAACAATCCTATCTCATCAGCCAAAAGCAGGCCCACACTTTCCATCCAAATACTAATAAGTTTATATTGTTAAAGTTGTTCTTCATTTTAATTATTGTCTTGTTTCTAAGTGTTTTTGCACTACAAATAAGATATGTGCATCATGCATAGGAATTCATTCCTGGGTTGTTGTTTTTTTTCAAATTATAATCTGGCCCTCCAACAGTTTGGGGGACTGTGACCTCTGTTTAAAAGGTTTGAGGACCCCTGGCATAGAGTATTATTATATATAACACTATCGTTATCTATATAAATAAAAATGTCATGTTTGTTTGTGGGATTAGCATAACTCAAAAACCACTGGACGAATTGACACCAAATTTGGACACAAGACACATATCAAGCTAACGAGTGGCCATCACTCATAAAAACACTGAAAAACACAGCAGAAGAGACTTAAAAAGCCAAAAAGAACAAAAATTACATTACAACGCATGCACCAAACCACACACACACACACACATATGCAAACACACATACACACACACAAAAAAAACACATATATACAGACTGGGCCACAGCAACGCGTGGCAGGAGGCAGCTAGCATATAATATATTAATAATATGTTAATATTATATCCATATTTTTAGTTATTTAAATAATTATATTCATATTATATCAATAATAAGTTGGATTTCAACTGTTTGAAAGTCTTTTGCTTGTGTTGTTAGGCCAAGGCCATCAACATCCGACTTACTAATGCCCTGAAAGATCTCCCTAGCTACTCCAAAGATAACCAGCCGAAGCCTAACCCTGCCAAGACACAAGTGTGTGCTTCCCATCTACGTAACCGTGAAGCCAACAGGAAACTGAAAGTCACCTGGGAAGGTCAAGAGCTTGAACACTGTCCCCATCCTGAGTATCTCGGCATCACATTAGATCGAACACTAGCATATATTAAACACTGCTTGAACACCAGGCACAAAGTAGCTGCATGCAATAACATCCTGCAAAAACTTACTGGCAGTATATGGGGTGCAGACCCCAAATTAGTAAGCACATCAGCCCTGGCTTTGTCTGACTCAACTGCGGAGTATGTCTGCCCTGTTTGGCACAAGTCTGCCCATACAAAGCAAGTGAACATAGCATTGAACGAACCATGCAGAATAATCACAGGTTGTCTTAAACCTTTGGCATAGGTCTGCCCATGCAAAGCAGGTGAACATAGCACTAAATGAACCATGCAGAATAATCACAGGTTGTCTTAAACCTACACCTGTTGATAAACTCTACAACAGTGGTTCTCAACCTTTGCCCAAATTTTAAAACAAGTGGAGTTTGGGGAAAATAGATCTTGACATCTGGGAGTTGAGGTTGCCGGGATGTATAGTTCCCCTGCCAACCAAGAGCATTCTGAACACTAACAAGAATGGGGTTCAAGCAAACCTGGCATACAGAACTCCCATGACGAACAAAAAAGACTGGAGAGGTTTGGGCAAAACAGACCTTGGCATTTGGGAGTTGAAGTTGCCGGGATGTATAGTTTCCTTGCCAACCAAGAGCATTCTGAATTCCAACAACAATGGGATTGAAGCAAACTTGGCATACAGAACTCCCATGATGAACAGAAAAGACTGGAGAGGTTTGGGCAAAACAGACCTTGGTATTTGGGAGTCGTTGGGATGTATAGTTCCCCTGCCAAGCAAGAGCATTCTGAACTCCAACAAGAATGGGATTGAACCAAACTTGGCATACAGAACTCCCATGATGAACAGAAAATACTGCAGAGACTTGGGGAAACAGATCTTGGCTTTTGGGGGTTGCTGGGATGTATAGTTCCCCTGCCAACCAAGAGCATTCTGAACTCTAACAAGAATGGGGTTGAAGCAAACTTGGCATACAGAACTCCCATGACGAACAAAAAAGACTGGAGAGGTTTGGGCAAAACAGACCTTGGCATTTGGGAGTTGAAGTTGCCGGGATGTATAGTTTCCTTGCCAACCAAGAGCATTCTGAATTCCAACAACAATGGGATTGAAGCAAACTTGACATACAGAACTCCCATGACAAACAGAAAAGACTGGAGAGGTTTGGGCAAAACAGACCTTGGCATTTGGGAGTTGTTGGGATGTATAGTTCCCCTGCCAAGCAAGAGCATTCTGAACTCCAACAAGAATGGGATTGAACCAAACTTGGCATACAGAACTCCCATGATGAACAGAAAATACTGGAGAGACTTGGGGGAACAGATCTTGGCTTTTGGGGGTTGCTGGGATATATAGTTCCCCTGCCAACCAAGAGCATTCTGAACTCCAACAAGAATGGAATGGAACCAAATTTGGCACACAGAACTCCCATGAGGAACAGAAAATACTGGAGTGTTTTAAGCAAAATAGACCTTGGCTTTTGGGAGTTGAAGTTGCTGGGATGTATAGTTCACCTACAATCAAAGAGCATTCTGAACTCCAACAACAATGGAATGGAACCGAATCTGGAACACATGCCTGATCTGCTTACAGTGGATGACTGGAGGGATTTGAGGGGAACTAACCTTTGTTGTTTCTGGGAGCTGTAGTTCACTCACAAACAGAGAGACCTGGATCAGACTTGGGTGGCTAGGCCGCAAGGGGAGCCTTCCCCTGGCCCCTTCCTAGCCTGGCAAGGACCAAGTGGGGAAGGCTCCCCAGTCTGCTAGGCCGCATTTGGAGCCTTCCTCTCAGCCCTGGCCCCTTCCGAGCCAAGCAGGGGGTGAGGGCCGAGTGGGGAAGGCTCCCCTGGTCGGCTAGGCCGCATTTGGAGCCTTCCCCTCAGACCTGGCCCTTCGGAGGCGGCGGCGGCGGCCATGTTCCCCGAAACTCCTCCCCCTGACTTCCGGCCGCCCTGTCTGTGGGAAGAGGAAGGGGAGGAGCCAAGCAGGCTGAGGGGCTGGCTGAGAGGCCGGCAGCCATTTGGGAAAGGGCTTTGAGACCCCCAGGAAATGGCCCAACGACCCCCCCCCTTGAGGAGGAGCCCTGGCTTTGGAGTGCTCTCACTGGAGGTCAGCTGTGACCAGCAGTGCTGCGGAATTCGAATTAATGTGGAATTAAGGGATGGGCTGAAAGCTAACCATAAAAACTGTGTCATAGACACCAAGAATTGGAAGCCCTGACCCTTGGACGCAGGGCAATGCCCCTTTTAAATGGTGGGGTCCACCACTGGACGCATGGCTATTGTTATTGTTATTATAGAATCATGGAGTTGGGCCATCCAGTCCAACCCCATTCGGCCAAGAAGCAGGAAAATCACATTCAAAGCACCTCCGACAGATGGCCATCCAGCCTCTGTTTAAAAGTTTCCAAAGAAGGAGCCTCCACCACGCTCCAGGGCGGAGAGTTCCATTTCTGAACAGCTCTCACAGTCAGGAAGTTCTTCCTCATGTTCAGATGGAATCTTCCTTCTTGTCCTAGTCTCCAGGGCAGCAGAAAACAAGCTTGCTCCCTCCTCCCTATGACTTCCTCTCACGTACTTATACATAGCTATCATGTCTCCTCTCAGCCTTCTCTTCTTCAGGCTAAACATGCCCAGCTCTTTAAGCCGCTCCTCATAGGGCTTGTTCTCCAGACCCTTGATCATTTTAGTCGCCCTCCAGCTTGTCAACATCTCCCTTCAATTGTGGTGCCCAGAATTGGACACAATATTCCAGGTGTGATCTAACCAAAGCAGAATAGAGAATGGGGAGCATGACTTCCCTGGATCTAGACACTAGACACCTATTGATGCAAGCCAAAATCCCATTGGCTTTTTTTTGCTGCTGCATCCCATTGTTGGCTCATATTTAACTTGTTGTCAGCGAGGACCCCAAGATCTTTTTCACACGTACTGCGCTCGAGCCAGGCATCGTCCCCCATTCTGTATCAACCCTACTCCGCCTTTGTTTGGTTTCTGTGAAAGAGGTTATAGGCCTCGATGTCTACATTCCAGCGACAGGAGTCATCCCAGCAGGTTTCAGCGATGCCTATGACATCCTATTTGTGGGGTTGTGCTAAGTTCGTCTTGTGCATTTTCCATGTTCTATGCAATAGTGTAAAGACATGTGAGCCCCTGAGATCTTCCCAAGAGGTGTTTATTTGGGATTATTGTGCTTTCGGTACTTGGTCCTTGTGTTTGTGCAGCCCTCCATTTAGCCTTCTGGCAGTTACCTAATATTGTGCGTAACGTACTTATTCCTAGTGAAGAGGAAATGTTCTTTTCATACCCAGCTTTTTGAAGGATTAGTAGTAATAATAATAATAACAATAATAATAATAGAAATTTTCATAGGACACTGGGCAATGACCCTTTTAAATGGTGGGGCCCACCATTGGATGCAGGACTATCACCGCCACCACCATCATAATCATAATTCCAAGTGAAGAGGAAATGTTCTTTGCAGACCCAGCTCTTTGAGGGATGAGTAATAATAATAGTAATAGTAATAATAATAATAATAATAATCGAAATGTTCATTGAATGCAGGGCAATGTCCTTTCTAAATGGTGGGGCCCACCATTGGATGCAGGACTATCATCATCATCATCATCATCATCATCATCATTCCAAGTGAAGAGACCCAGATCTTTGAGGTATGAGTAATAATAATGATAATAATAATAGAAATATTCATTGGACACAGGACAATGCCCCTTTTAAATGGTGGGGCCCACCATTGGATGCAGGACTATATTATCATCATCATCATAATAATCATCATTCCAAGTGAAGAGGAAATGTTCTTTGCGGACCCAGCTCTTTGAGGGATGAGTAATAATAATAATAATAATAATAATAATAATAGAAATATTCATTGGACGCAGGGCAATGCCCCTTTTAAATGTTGGGGCCCACCATTGGATGCAGGACTATCATCATCATCATCATTTCAAGTGAAGAGGAAGTGTTCATTGTGGACCCAGCTCTTTGAGGGATGAGTAATAATAATAATAATAATAATAATAATAATAATAATATAAATATTCATTGGACACAGGGCAATGCCCCTTTCAAATGGTGGGGCCCACCATTGGATGCAGGACTATCATCATCATCATCATCATCTCAAGTGAAGAGGAAGTGTTCATTGTGGACCCAGCTCTTTGAGGGATGAGTAATAACAATAATAATAATAATAATAATAATAATAATAGAAATATTTATTGGACACACGGCAATGCCCCTTTTAAAAGTTGGGGCCCACCATTGGATGCAGGACTATAATAATCATCAAAAACTGTGCCATAGACACCAAGAACTGGAAAGCCCTGGTTTTTGAGTGCTCTAACTGGAGGTCAGCTGTAACCAGCAGTGCTGTGGAATTCGAAGAGGCATGCATGGAAGGCGAAAGGGAAAAATGCGTCAAGCCAATCCTGACCAGGATTCTGTCTGGAATCCGATGTTCTCAATGCGGGAGAACATGCGTGTCACTACAGGAGAACATGCATGACCCACCACAAAGACACCACATCTGGAAGACAATCATCCTCAAGCTATGAGGGATCACCTAAGTAAAGTATATACACAAACCAATATAATAACTCACCTCTGGCCTGTTTGACTAGCCAAGAAGGGTCCAGGGCACAATAATAATATAAATAATAATATAATTAATATAATATAAATATATTCTAATAATGATGATCTATTGTCGAAGGCTTTTATGGCTGGAGTCACTGGGTTGTTGTAGGGTTTTCAGGCTATATGGCCATGTTCTGGAAGCATTATCTGCTGATGTTTCACCTGCATTTATAGTTGTGACCTCAATAATAATAATAATAATAATAATAATAATAATAATAACAGCAACTTTATTTTTATACCCCACTTCCATTTCCCCGAAGGGACTCAGGGCAGCTTACATGGGGCCAAGCCCAGATAGCAAAATTAAAACATAGCACATCAAAGTGAATCAACAGCAAATTAAAACAACATAAGCAACAACATAAAACAAAATATAAAACAGGCGTCAAAACCAACAGCAATAATATGATCCAGTCTTGACATGGGTGAGTGCCATGGTGTCCAACAGATCCGAGGATATGTTGGACACCATGGGGTTGGGCTGGATGGCCTTTGGGGGTCCCCTGGAGCTCCATAGAGAGAGCTTTGTTAAAGATAGAGCTCTCTCTCTCTCTATGAAAATAATAATATTATTATAATATATATAATTAAATATATAAATTATAATAATAAAAATATAATAATAAAATATTATTATATGTATATAATATAAATATAACATAAATAAAATAAAATATTAAATATAATATATATAATAAAATAAATAATAAGAAAATAATAACATAAATAATAATATAATAAATGTATTATAATAAATATATACATACAATAAATAAAAAAATAAAAAATAATATAATAAAATAATAAAATAAAATTTAATAGTAATAAATAAAATGTTACTGTTGGATAAAATTTAATAATAAACCAATAATAAATATATATATATATAATCAATAACATTGAAGAACAAAGAATAATAATAATAATAAACTTTATTTACACCCCGCCACAATAATACACGCAATTTAGCAATAATCAATCAAATAATAATAATAAACACAATAATAATAATAAACACGATTTAACAATAATCAAAGGCATAACAATGAAATATAATAATATATATTTTAATATTAACAATAATATGTAATAATTAATAAATAAAGTTAAATAATATGTAGAAATAATAATAATAATAATAATAATAATAACATGACCCGCCTCCCTTTGTGGTCTAAGAGAGATGATATAGTGAAAGCATAGGCTAACATTTAGTGCTCAAAGGCGAGTTCTAATGGGCTGGAGAAGGCCTCCTTCCTCTCTGGCTCCTCTCCTGCGCTTGCCTTCAAAGCTGCTTCTCCTTCTTTCTCCTTCTCCTTCGTGGTGTTGTTGTTGTTGTGTTGCTGCTGCTTCCCGGGGAGCCTCTGCTTATCTTGCCAACCGGGGCCTAAAAATAGTTGCTGCTCTTTGGGGCTGGAATGTGCCTGTTGGCCAAAGAAGGAGGAGGAGGAGGAAAGGCTTCGGAGGCCCCTTTGCAGCCCCATAAATCCCAGCCCCATTAAGCACCAGTGGCTTTCTCGGCTTCTCCCAGCCGTCGAACCTGGAAATGTCAATGGGTTTGTTTTCCTCTTTGGCAGAAGGTCAGCACTCCCTTTGGCCTCCTCCGCAGACAAAGGACCCATCTATGCTGTCACATCATTATAATGAATGTGCTTGAACTAAATGGCAGTATGGGATCTCTTATTCTGAGGGGGGTGTTTCAGCAGAAGCTGGATGGCCCTCTGTTAGGAGGGATTGGGTGGTGGGTGCACCTTCCTCCCTGGCAGAAGGAGGTTGGGCTGGATGGCTTTGAGGGTCCCTTGGAGGTCTAGAGAGAGAGAGAGAGGCATGGATAGATAAGCACTGATGTAGGTACACACACAAATGCACACTGGGGTTGGACTAGATGACCTTTGGGGGTCCCTTGGAGCTCTATAGAGAGAGATAGACATGGATATATGTCGTGATGGAGATACACACACAAATGCGCACTGGGGTTGGACCATATGGCCTTTAGGGGTCCCTTGGAGCTCTATACATAATGATAGACATAGTCATAGAGATACTGATTGAGATACACACACACACATGAATACAAGAGGTTGGACTAGATGACCTTTGGGGGTCCCCTGGAGCTCTATACAGAGAGATAGACATGGTCATAGAGATACTGACATAGATACAAATGCATTCAGGGGGTTGGGCTGGATGGCTTTTGGGGGTCCCTTGGAGCTCTATGGTGCACACAGATGACCTAGGACTGCCTAGATGGCCCTCTGTCAGGAGGGATTGAATGGTGCCTTCCTCCCTTCCTTCCTGGCAGAGAGAGGGTGGGACTAGATGGCCTTTGGGGGTCCCCTGGAGCTCTATGGAGAGAGATAGCCATGGACATAGACATACTGATTTAGATACAAATGCATTCAGGGGGTTGGGCTGGATGGCCTTTGGGGTCCCTTGGAGCTCTATAGAGAGAGATAGAGGCCCATCAGAGGCCCTGATGGAGATACAGACACACAAATGCATATAAGGTGTTGGACTAGATAGCCTTTGGGGTCCCTTGGAGCTCTATGCAGAGAGAGATAGATAGATATACAAGTTCTGATTGAGATACACACAAAAATGCACATAGGGGGTTGGGCTAGATGGCCTTTGGGGGTCCCTCCTGTAGGTCTGCCTGGATGGCCCTCTGTCAGGAAGGATTGCTTGATGCCTTCCGTTGTGGCAGAGAGGGAGTTGGACTAGATGGCCTTTGGGGGTCTCCTGGAGTTCTATACAGAGAGATAGACATGGTCATAGAGACACAAGTGCACACGGGGGTTGAGCTTGATGACCTTTGGGGGTCCCTTGGAGCTCTATACAAAAAGATAGACATGGACATAGAGGCCCTTATGGAGCGACAGCCACACGAATGCATACAGGGGGTTGGACCAGATAGCCTTTGGGGTTCCCCTGGAGCTCAATAGAGACAGACATGGGTATACAAGCAATGATGTAGATACACAAATGCGCATGGGGGTTGGACTAGATGGCCTTTGTGGGTCTCTTGGACCTCTATACAGAGAAATAGACATGGTTATAGACATACTGACTGAGATACACACATACAAGAGGTTGGCCTCAATAGCCTTTGCGGGTCCCTTTTTCCTCTAGGACTGCCTGGATGGCCCTCTGTCAGGAGGGATTGAATGGTGCCTTCCTCCCTTCCTTCCGGGCAGAGAGAGGGGTGGACTAGATGGCCTTTGGGGGTCCCCTGGAGCTCTATGGAGAGAGATAATAGATCTGAGGAAGATACAAATACAAATGCATGCCCGGGGGGGAGGCGGTTTGGACTAGATGGCCTTTGGGGTCCCCTGGAGCTCTATAGAGACAGGCATGGGTATACAAGCAATGATGTAGATACACAAATGTGCATGGGGATTGGACTAGATGGCCTTTGGGGCCCCTTCTTCCTCTAGAACTGCCTGGATGGCCCTCTATCAGGAGGCATTGAATGGTGCCTTCCTTCCTGGCAGAGTGGGGGTTGGGCTGGATGGTCTTTGAGGGCCCCTTGGAGCTCTATAGAGAGAGATAGGCATTCCCATAGAGATACTAATTTAGATACACAAGTAGACACTGTGGGTTGGGCTGGATGGCCATTGGGGGTCCCTTCCTCCTCTAGGACTGCCTGGATGGCCCTCTGTCAGGAGGGATTGAATAGTGCTTTCCTCCCTGGCAGAGAGGGGGTTGGACTAGATGGCCTTTGGGGGTCCCTTGGAACTCTATACAGACATGGTCATAGACATACTGATTGGGATACACACACACAAATGCATACAGGGGTTGAACTAGATAGCCTTTGGGGGAAGATCCCTTCCTCCTAGGGCTGCCTGGATGGCCCTCTGTCAGGAGGGATCGCATGGTGCCTTCCTCCCTGGCAGAGAGGGGGTTGGGCTGGATGGCCTTTGGGGGTCCCTTGGAGCTATATGGGGAGAGAGAGGCATGTCCATAGAGATACTAATTTGGCTAGACCCATGCCTCCCTCCTCCCCCTCCCTGCCTGGGACCCTCCCATTGGCCTGCCCCTCCTGGCTCTGTATAAAGCCCCTGGGCGGGCGCCGTCCCCTCAGAGGGCGCCATGGCGGGGTCTGGCCCGGGCGAGGCGGAGGCGCTGCTGTCGGGCTTGCGGGCGGAGGTGTCGGCGGTGCGGGCGGAGCTGGAGGCGCGCGTGGGCGAGGCGGTGCGGCTGTGGGCCCCGCTGGGGGAGGCGGTGGCGCAGGCGCAGTCCGAGGCAAGCGCCCTCCGCGCCCAGGTCGAGGCCCTCGCCCAGCAGGTGGCCGCCCTCGCCGCCAGGCAGCAGGTGAGCCCTGCAGGGAGGGAGGGAGGGGGAGGGGCCTAAGAGGGGGCGGGGCTTGTGTTTCATTGGACAGAGGAGGTGGGGCTACAGCTACCCTGTCCAAAGAGGGAGGTAGGAGGAGCCAGTCAGGAAGGGGCGGGGTTAGGGCCGCTCAAGGGGAGGAGACTAAAAAATGACTGACGCCCAGCTTGTGCCAATGAAGGATCCAGCTAGGAGGGGCGGGGCTAGGGGCTGTGCAGGAGGCGGGGAATTGTATTGCTTTGGGACTGAGTCTGGCAGGGGGCGGGGCTTCGGAAGGGGAGGAGCCTAGAGAGTGAGTGACACCCAGCTTGTGGCAATGGAGACTGGAAGATAGGGCCGCTCAAGGGGAGGAGCCTAAAAAGTGACTGACGCCCACTTTATGTCTAGAGCTTGTGGAGGAGACACCTAGGAGGGGGCGTGGCTAGAGCTGTGCAGGGGGCGGAGCCAAAGAGGCGAAGAATTGCATTGCTTTGCGATGGAACTGAGGCTGGCAGGGGGCGGGGCCTCGGAAGGGGAGGAGCCTATAGAGTGACTGACGCCCAGCTTGACTACCTAGGAGGAGGCGGGGAATTGCATTTCATTGCATTTCATTGCTTTGGCCCTGAGGCTGGCAGGGGGCGGGGCTCTAGAGGGGAGGGTCCTAAATAGGGGTGGGGCCTAAAGAGTGACTGACTCCCAGCTTGTGCCAATGGAGGCTGTGGAGGATCCAGCTATGAGGGGGCGGGGCCAGAGCTCTGCAGGGGGCGGGGCCAAAGAGAGGCGGGGAATTGCATTGCTTTTGGAGTGGGCTTGCAGGGGGCGTGGCTTAGGAAGGGGAGGAGCCTAAAAGTGACATACGGCCAGGTTGTGCCAATAGAGGCTGTAAAGGAGCCAGCCAGGGGGCGGAGTTAGGGCAATTCAAGGGGAGGAGCCTAAAAGTGACTGACGGCCAGCTTGTGCCAATGGAGACTAGAAGAGCCAGCTAGGAGGGGGCGGGGTTAGGGCCACTCAAGGGGAGGAGCCTAAAAAGTGACTGACGGCCAGCTTGTGCCAATGGAGACTGGAGGAACTAGCTAGGAGGGGGCGGGGTCAAAGAGAGGCGAGGAATTGCATTGCTTTAGGCCTGAGGCTGGCAGAGGGCGGGGCCTATAGAGTGACTGACGTCCAGCTTGTGCCAATAGAGGGGCGGGGCCTAAAAAGGGACAGATAGTTGCATTACATTGCTTTGGGACTGAGGCTGGCAGGGGGCGGGGTTCTGATGGGAAGTGGGAGGAGTCTAAAGAGGGGCGGGGCCTAACGAGTGACTGACGCCCAGCTTGAGTCAATGGAGGCAGTGGAAGAGCCAGCCAGGAGGGGGCGGGGCTAAGGCTATGTAGGGGGAGGAGCCTGCACAGCCCTAGCCTTGGCATTGCATTTGAGGCTGGCAGGGGGCGGGGCTCTGGAGAGAGGTGGGAGGTGCCTAAACGGGGAGGGGCCAATCAGGAGGGGGCGGGGCTCAGGGGAAAGGGAGGAGCCTAAAGAGTAACTGATAGCCAGCTTGTCTCTAGCCCTTCACTCCCTTCCTTCCTTTCTATCTGCAAGGCCGGCCTCTCTTCCTTCCATACACACCACTTGGATCCTTCCCGACAGATGGCCACCCAGCCAGCCACAGAGAGGATGGATATGGCTATATAGGCGGAGATAGACATAGATCTGATTGAAAGAGATCTGTCATAGAACCCTAGAGTTGGAAGGGACCCCATAGGGCATATCTATAATTATAATAATAATACAAATGCACCCTCAATCCCTCCCGACAGATGGCCAGAGATCTGATTGATGTGCATATGGGTCAAAGAGATCTGTCATAGAACCCTAGAGTTGGAAGGGACCTTATAGGGCATCCCTATAATAATAATGATAATAATAATAATAATAATAATAATAAGACACCCTCAAACCCTCCTGACAGATGGCCAGAGATCTGATCGATGTGCATATGGTTAAAAGAGATCTGTCACTGAATCCTGGAGTCGGAGGGGACCAGATAGGGCATATCTATAATAATAATACAAAGGCACCCTTAAATCCCTCCCGACAGATGGTCAGAGATCTGATTGATGTGCATATGGGTCAAAGAGATCTGTCACCAAACCCTAGAGTTCAGACGGACCCCATAGGGCATGTCTATAATAATAATGCAAAGGCACCTTTAAATCCCTCCCGACAGATGGCCACCCAGCCATAGACAGATGGACAGAGACCTGATTGATGTGTATATGGTTAAAAGAGATCTGTCACTGAATCCTGGAGTTGGAGGGGACCGCATAGGGCATATCTATAATAATACCAAAGGCCCCTTAAATCCCTCCCAACAGATGGACAGAGATCTGATTGATGTGCATATGGGTCAAAGAGATCTATCACTGAACCCTAGAGTTCAGACGGACCCCAAAGGGTATATCTATAATAATAATAATAATAATAATAATGCAAAGGCACCTTTAAATCCCTCCCAACAGATGTCCACCCAGCCATAGACAGATGGACATAGATCTGATTGAAAGAGATCTGTCACTGAACTCTAGAGTGGGAAGGGAGCCCAAAGACCATCCAGTCCAACCCTTTTTACCTACTGTCAAGGAGGAGCCCATCCGATCCCTCTTGCCAGATGGCCACCCGGCCCCTGTGCTTGAAACCCTCCCTCTCTCTTGCTTGGACAGGGCCTGGACCTGGAGGGCCCCCATCCCCAGCAGAGGAGGAGGAGCAGCAGCCAGGCCCTCTTGGTGGAGAATGGGCCCCGCGTTGAGGAGAAGGAGGGTCCCCCAGGTGAGGAGACAAGGGCACAGGACCCCCCCCCCCTCTTCATTGATAGACAGTGGGGCGGGCGGCTTGGCTGCAAGACCTTCCTTCCTCTTTCTTTCCGCAGGCCATGATCCGGAGGCTGCGCTGCCGTGCAGGGCACACCTCCCAGTGACGGCAGTGACCAAGGGGGAGACTCCCGGCCACAACAGCCAGGACGGGCCCAGGGACCCCTCCCAGACAGGTAAGGCAGGGAGGAAGAAAAGGAGGGAGGGAGGGATGATAGATAGAAAGAAGGAAGGAGGGGAAGAATGATGAAAGGCAGGAAGGATGGATGGATGGAAGGAAAGAATGGAAGAAGGAAGGAAGACTGGAAGGATGGATGGATGGACAGAAGGAAAGAAGGAAAGAAAGAATGATGAAAGACAGGAAGGATGGAGAAATGGAAGGAAAGAATGGAAGGAGGAAGGAAGGATGGATGGAATGAAAGAAGGAAGGATTGATTGATTGAACGAAGGGAGGGAGGGAGGGAAGAATAATGACAGGAAGGATGGAGAGATGGAAGGAAAGAAAGAAAGGAAGGAAGGAAGGAAGGAAGGAAGGGTGGACTGAAAGAAGGATGGATGGAAGGAAGGAAGGAAGGGAAGAATGATGAAAGACAGGAAAAATGAGTGGAAGGAAAGAATGAAAGATGGATGGATAGAAGGAAGGAAGGAAAGGAGGAAGGAAGGAAAGGAAGAATTAATTATGAAAGACAGGAAGGATGGATAGATGGAAGAAAAGAATGGAAAAAGGAAGGAAGGAATGAAAGAATGATTGATAAATGGAAGGGTGAATGGAAGAAAGGAAGGGAAGAAGGATGAAAGAAAGGATGGATGGATGGAATGAAAGAATGAAAGATGGAAGGAAGGAAGGATTGATGGAATGAAAGAAGGAAGGATTGGTGAATGGAAGAATGAATGGAAGGAAGGAAGGGAAGAAGGATGAAAGGAAGGAAGGATGGATGGAAAGAAAAAAATGAAAGATGGAAGGATTGATGGAATGAAAGAAGGAAGGATTTATGAATGGAAGGAAGGAAGGGAAGAAGGATGAAAGGAAGACAGGATGGAAGGAAAGAATGAAAGATGGAAGGAAGGATTGATGGAATGAAAGAAGGAAGGATTGATGAATGGAAGGATGAATGGAAGGAAGGGAAGAAGGATGAAAGGAAGGAAGGATGGAAGGAAATAATGAAAGGTGGAAGGAATGATGGATGGATGGATGGAATGAATGAATGAATGAATGATGGAAGAAAGGCATGATGGTTGGATGGATAGATGGAAGAGTTCTGCTCTGATTGGGCCTTCCTTCTCCTTCCCTTCCTTATATTATTATTATTATTATTATTATTATTATTATTATTATTACTATCCTTCCTTCCTTCCCTCCCTCCTTCTAGATGGGAGTCCTCCCACCCAGATCCCGCTGCAGGCCCGGGTGTCCAGCTCAGCCCCGAAGTTCCCTGCGCCCCTCTCAGGTCAGAAGTCACCTTTCCCCTTCTGCCCCAAAGAGAGAGGGAGAGAGAGAGAGGGAAGAGTCCCTATGAAACCTCCACTGATCCCTCTTCCTTTCCTTTCCTACTTTTGTGCAGAGCGGTTCTCCTCCTCCGTGCCGGCCATCAGCACTGAAAGGTGAGCTCCTCCTTTGAGGGTCACAGGGTCAGACTAGATACCCTCTCGGGGCTCCTTCAATAGGGGTCTTTTTACCCCCACTCTGCTGTCCCACCCCAGCAGCCCAACCCTCAAGGGCAGCCCACCCGCCTCTCCTCTTGACCCGGCGGTCAAGCCGCAGGCCGAGCGGCGCAAGGAGCTGGTCCGGTCGCAGACTCTGCCACGCACTTCGGGGGCCCAAGCGCGCAAGGCCCTGCTGGAGAAGTTCGAGCAGGATACCGGAGGCGGACGAGGAGGAGGGAGGTACTTACCTATCTATCTATCTCTATATATACAAAATATCAAATGTAATGATTATATATAATTATTAATATGTATTGTTATATATAATATTATTAATATAAATGTATATTATATATATAATTATGGATATTTATTTATATAAATAATTGTTATCATCATATTAGATTATTATACTATTACAATGACAGGTGGCTATCCAGACTTAGATATTAGATATATATCATATTAATATGTATTGTATATTTATACTTATTATATTATATATCATTATATTAGTATGTTATCATCTTCATATTAGATTATTATACTATTACAATGACAGATGGCTATCCAGACCTAGATATTATATATATATATATATATATATATATATATATATATAAATAGATATTATAATTATTATATTATATATCATTATATTAGTATATTATCATCTTCATATTAGATTATTATACTATTACAATGACAGAGTGCTACACAGACCTAGATATTTTATATATATATGTGTGTGTGTGTGTGTGTACACACACACACACACATATATACATATATATATATTAATATGTATTATATATTTATATATATCTAGATATTATAATTATTATATATCATTATATTAGTATATTATCATCTTCATATTAGATTATTATACTATTACAATGACAGATTGCTACCCAGACCTAGATATTATATATATATATATATATATATATATAAAATTCATATTATATATATATACACACACACACACACACACACACACACACACACACACACACACACATATATATATATATATATATATATATATATATATATATCAGAGGACCCTTAGAGACACCATCAAAGCCCTCCTGACAGATGGCCATCCAGCCAAGGATGGGGTTGAGAAGGACCCCACAGAAGGCAATGGGGGAAAGACTTAGCTGCCTCCTCATTGAGGACTAGCACCTTGTGTGGGATGTGTGTGTGTGCGTTGCAAGCAGCTCTAGCCAACTCGAGCCATGAGGAGAAGTGTGGAAGGAATACACTGATGGTGATGGTTATTATTCCTTGCAGGGGGAGAGGCGGGGGGCGGCCCAAGCTGCAGCGCTCGCAAAGCCTGGGAGTGACCAGCGCCAGCGGCATCAAGCAGATCCTGCTGGAGTGGTGCCGTTCCAAGACCATTGGCTACAAGGTCGGTCAAGCGGGATCACGCCCCTTCCCATAACCTTCACCGCTTGACCACTGACTCGTGACTTCTCCTTTCCCCTTTCTCCAGCACATCGACCTGCAGAACTTCTCCAGCAGCTGGAGCGACGGCATGGGCTTCTGCGCCTTGGTCCACTCCTTCTTCCCCGAAGCCTTCGATTACCAGGCGTTGCAGCCCGGGAAGCACAGGGAGAACCTCGAGACGGCCTTCAGCGCTGCGGAGTAGGCCACACCCCCTTTACATATCGGGGAGGGTGTAGGTGGACTCAAGAGTCCCAGCCCCATTTGCTGGGCACGTCCTGCACAAGTTTGCAGTCCTCATCAAGGACTGAGATGGGCAGAGGATGAGATAGTTGGCAGGGGAAAACCCCATTGGCCACTCTGCCTGCCCATCACTACTGTCTCCTCCTATTCCCTTCCTTCTCAGGGGCACACCCCTTTTTATTCAAATGGCCCTCTTCCCTCCTCCTATCCCCTTCCTCCTTGGGGACACGCCCCTTTTTATTCAAATGACCCTCTTCCCTCCTCCTATCCCCTTCCTTCTATGACTGACACCCCTCACAGGCACGCCCCCTTTTCTTGAGCACATGGCCAGCCTGCTCTTCTTCTCCTGTGAGCATGGAGAGAGGCAAGATGTCTGCTGCAGAGAACGAGATAGTTCAGTAGTTAGCTAGTCCCCCATTTTTTTTAGGGTCACGTGTTTGAATTATGCGTCAACCAACCCCAGGTATCCCTCCCTTTGCAGGAAGATGGCCGGCTGCGACCGCTTGATCGAAGTGGAGGACATGCTGGCCATGGGGCGCAAGCCGGACCCCATGTGCGTCTTCACCTACGTCCAGTCGCTCTACAACCATTTGCGGCGCTTCGAGTGAGAAGAATGGGGGCCGGGACCCCCACCTCATTTCATCCACATTTATCTCTGCATATGTACTTACTCTTCTACTTATGTCTGTGTGCATATGTGTGTGTGTATACATACATACAGCCTGTCCCCAAGTTATGAATGAGAGGTCCTGTGGGTTTGTTCTCAAGCTGAATCTGTATGTAAGTCAGAACTGGGACATTTTTTAAGTGCAACTTGAGCCATCTATTTATTTATTTATATATTTATAAATAAATATATATGTATATACATATACCCACAGTACAGTCTCACTTATCCAACCTTCACTCATCCAACGTTCTGTATGATCCAATGCTTCCTGCCTGGATCCATTGCGATGTTTTGGTGCTTTTTCTGTCCATTTGTTTTGGTGCTTAATGTAATTGGATGTTTAATAGGCTTTTCCTTAATCCCTCCATATTATCCAACATTTTCGCTTATCCAACCTTCTCCCGGCCCGTTTATGTTGGGCAAGTGAGACTCTGCTGTATATATAATTGAGTTTCGGATCAAATAGGGAAGGGTTCACAACCCTTGTAACATTTCCTTTGCAGTCTGTGCCTCTGTTCAGAAGATAATATGTTATTATAGGATAAAATAATATTTGCAACTCGGGGACAGCCTGTATGTCATAATATTATAATATATGATGATGATAATATAATATTTGTACCTTGGGAATGGCCTGTATATAATAATAATAATAATAATAATAATAATAATAATAATCTGGCACAAACCAGTAAAGATGGTCACAGTGATCTGCATACTGGGTGCAGTGCCTAAAGACCTTGGCCTGCACTTAAACACAATCGGTGCTGACAAAATTATCATTTGGCAGCTGCAGAAGGCCACCTTATTGGGATCTGCATGCATTATTCGCCGATACATCACACAGTCCTAGACACTTGGGAAGTGTCCAACGTGTGATCCAACACAACAGCCAGCAGACTGATCTTGTCTGCTGTGGATTCATCTTGTTGTGTTTCTAATAATAATAATAATAATAATAATATACAATATTTGTATCTTGAGAATGTCTTGTATATTATTATTATTATTATGGGATAATATCATATTTGTGTCTTGGAAACATCCTGTATATAATAATAATAATAATAATAATAATAATAATAATAATAATAATAATACATTATTATTATTATTATTATTATTATTATTGGATATCATATTTGTCTTTTGGGAATGCCCTGTATATTATAATATTATTACGTATTATTGTTATTATTATTATTATGTATTATTATTATAGGATAATATATTTGTATCTTGGGAACACCCTGTATATTATTATTATTGCACGTTATTATAGGATAATATAATATTTATCTTTGGAACGGCCTGTATAATAATAATAATAATAATAATAATAATAATAATAATAATAATAATTTATTATAGGTTAATATAATATTTGTAACTTGGGGACAGCCTGTATATTATATTATTATTATTACTGTTTGTTGTTGTTGTTGTTGTTGTTATAGGACAATATATATTTGTAACTCGGGGACGGCCTGTACATGGGAAATAAAGATAAAGTGTCATGCTGTGAAGGAATGGCTTTTTGTCTAGTGGCTGCTCTGTTGGGCATTTATTAATAGATGAAATGAATCAGCTTGGTAGCAGCTGGAGCTGGATGGTCATCTGTCAGGAGGGCTTTGATTGTGTCGTGGTAGAATGGGATGTCCAGGGTTTATATATATACATACATATATATATATGTATCATAGATGCATAAGTTTCATATAATCTCCACCATGTATCCCACTTGCCTTAATAACAATAGTAATAATTTCTGCCTAATTTATTCACATATTATTATATTGTATTTTAATTTACAATGTTATTATATTATTTTTAATATTTATATTAAAATTAATATTTTATTTTCACAATTTTATTATATAATTTTAAATTACATCATTATTTTTATTATAATTTTTGATATATTGATATTTATATTATTACATTATTCATATTTATATTATTTTATTATATTATTTATATTTTATATTATTATTATTTGTCATGTCAGGAGCGACTTGAGAAACTGCAAGTCGCTTCTGGTGTGAGAGAATTGACCATCTGCAAGGATGTTGCCCAGGGGACGCCTGGATGATTTGATGTTTTTATCATCCTTGTGGGAGGCTTCTCTCATGTCCCCGCAAGAGGAGCTGGAGCTGATAGAGGGAGCTCATCCGCCTTTCCCCGGATTTGAACCTGCGACCTGTCGGTCTTCAGTCCTGCCGGCACAGGGGTTTAACCCTGTTATTATTATTATACTATTTTATTGCATTATTATTATACTATGATTGGGAGTCCAAAACACCTGGGGGCTCAGTCCCACCTTCTCATTCATGCATTCCATTCATTCATCACTTCATTCATTCATTCATTCGCCGGCGGCCAATCAGGGCCGAGCTTCGGAACCCCGCCTCCTGGAGGCATCCCCGGTCCCCATGGCAACGCATGTGTTGCTTTGGTACACACTGTGAGTCTCCCTCTGAGGCCTCTCTCTCAGTATTGGCAGCAGCCATGGCCAAGCTAATGGAGGCTCCCCCCAAGTTCCTGCTGCCCGAGTGGCGCCTCTCCCACAAGGCCCAGTGCAGCGGTGCCGAGGCCCAGCGCTCCCAGTCCGAGCGCAACGTGGCCGAGAGCCAGAGGCTGGTGGAGGAAGTGGAGCGCTGCACCCAGAAGGCCCAGGGAGACTCCAGCAAGAGGATCGGTAACACCACCTTCCCATCTTCCTTCTTTCCTTCCTCTTTCTCTCCTCCCTCCAGTCTTCCACTTTCTTCCATCTACCATTCTTATCTTAACTTTCCCCTCTTTTCCTTTCTCTTCTCCCTTCCTTTCTTCCTTCTCCAACACGCTCATTTGTCGTCACCCATTTTCCTTTTGTCTTTCCTTCCTTCCTTTCTCTCTCCTCCTTCCTTCCACCTTAGAATCATAGAATCAAAGAGTTGGAAGAGACCTCTTGGGCCATCCAGTCCAACCCCCTGCCAAGAAGCAGGAATATTGCATACAAATCACCCCCGACAGATGGCCATCCAGCCTTCTTTCTTCCATCTACTATCTTTCCCTGTCTTTCCCTTTCCTTTCTTTCTCTCCCTCTTTCTTCCCTTTCTCTTATTTTTCATTCCTTCCTCCTTTTCCCCTTCATTTCTCTTTCCCCTTCCTTTTTTCCCTTTCCCTTACTTTCCCTTCTTTTCAATTCTTTTCCCCCCCTTTTCTTTCCTTTCTTTTCCTGTCTGTCTTTCCCTTTCCTTCTTTCATTTCCTTTCCCTTCTTTTCCATTCAATCCCCCTTCTCCCTACCTTTCCCTTCTTTTTTCTTTTCCTTTCCCATCCTTTCTTTTTTCCCTTTCCTTTCTTTCTCTCCCTTTCTTCCCTTCCTCTTATTTTCCATTCCTTCCCCCTTTTCCCCTTCCTTTTTTCTCTTCCTTCCCCTTTCCTTCTTTCCCTTCTCTTTACTTTCCCTTCTTTTCAATTCCTTCCCCCTTTTCCCTTCCTTTTCCTTTCCTTCTTTCATTTCCTTTCTTCTTTTCCATTCCTCCCCCCTTTTCCCTACCTTTCCCTTCTTTTCTCTTTTCCTTTCCCATCCTTTCTCTTTCCCCTTTCCTTTCTTTCCCTTCCCCTCCCTTTCCTTTGCCTATTTCCTTCTTCTTCCCTTTCCCCCTTCCCTTCCTTTTCTTTCCCTTTACTTTCTCTTCATTTTCCTGTCTTTCCCTTTCCTTTCTTTCTCTTCCTCTTTCTTCCCTTTCTCTTATTTTCCATTCCTTCCCCCTTTTCCCCTTCCTTTTTTCTCTTCCTTCCCCTTCATTTCTCTTTCCTTCTTCCCCTTCTCATTTTCCCTTTTCAATTCTTTCCCCCCTTTCCCTTCCTTTCTTTTCCTTTCCTGTCTCTCTTTCCCTTTCCTTCTTTCATTTCCTTTCCCTTCTTTTCCATTCAATCCCCCTTTTCCCTACCTTTCCCTTCTTTTTTCTTTCCCTTTCCCCATCCTCTTTTTTCTCCTTTCCTTTTTCCCCTTCCCCTTCCCTTTTCTTTCCCTTTACTTTCTCTTCATTTTCCTGTCTTTTCCTTTCCTTTCTTCCACTTATTTTCAATTCCTTCCCCCTTTCCCCTTTCTTTCCTTCCTCTTCCTTTCTTTCCTCTTCCTTTCTTTCCCATTCCTTTCTCTTTTCATTTCTGTCTTTCCCTTTCCTTCTTTCCTTTTTCCCTTCCCCTCCCTTGCCTTCTTTCCCTTCTTTTCAATTCCTTCCCCCTTTCCTTTTTTTCCTTTCCTTCTTTTCCATTCCCCCTTTTCCCTTTCCCTTCTTTTCCTTTCCCTGTCTTTCCCTTTCCTTTCTTCCCCTTACTTCTTTTCAGTTCCTTCCCCTTTTCCCCTCCCCTTTCCTTCCTTTCTTTCCCTTCCCCTTCCTTCCCTTTCCTTTCTTTTCCATTCACCCTTTTTTCTTTCCCTTTCCCTGTCTTTCCCTTCCTTCTTTTCCTTTCCCTTCTTTCCTCACATACACCTTTATTGATCTCGGTCTGCAAACTAGCCTTCCTTCCTTCCTTCCTTCCTTCCTTCCTTCCTTCCTTCCTTCCAGGACAGGCCTGGGACAACTCGGGCCTTCCCTCCAGGTGTTTTGGACTCCAACTCCCACAATTCCTAACAGCTTACTGGAGGGAAGTTGGCCCAAGTTGGCCCAGGCCTGTTCCATGGGGAGGGTCCCACTGACTCCCTGCTCATCCATCCCACCCAGAGCAGCGGCTGGAGGAGATCGGTTTCTGGCGGGAGCAGCTGCGGGAGAAGCTTGACCACTTGGCCGAAGAGACCGAGGCCCTGATGGATGCCGAGGTCCGGCTGCGGAAAGGCATGGAGGGCATCCGGGAGCCCCTCCTCATCACCCAGCAGTGCCTCCTCAACAGGTGCGTCCAATAATAATAATAATAATAATAATAATCACCATCATCATTATGGAGGGTCCCTTCTCCCTCCATGAAAATAATAATAATAATAATAATAATAATAATAATAATAATATGAAGAATATAAAATAAATAATATAAAATAATAAGAATAATAAATCTTCCTGCTTGGGTGCCCTTGGAGTCCCTTCTCCATAATGATGATGATAATAATAATAACAACAACCCTTAAGAAATGGGGCCACAAAGTGGAGTCCACGACATGCCAGTGCGGAGAAGAGCAAACCACGGACTATAATGCAGGCTGAGCCCTGCCACATGCACACTGGAGGACCTTCTCACAGCCATACAAGAAGCACTCCCAAGTGGCCAGCTTCTGGTCAAAGGACATTTAATATAATGCCAAGTTCTATTAACTTTCTTTGTGATTTTTTTTAAAAAATACATCACAACAGGGAGCTCTGGCATGAATGGATGGCATCCTTGAAGCGACTGGATTGACCTTGAAGGAGCTGGGGGTGGTGATGGCCAACAGGGAGCTCTGGTGTGGATGGATGGCATCCTTGAAGTGACTGAATTGACCTTGAAGGAGCTGGGGGTGGTGACGGCCAACAGGGAGATCTGGCATGGATGGATGGCATCTTTGGATTGACCTTGAAGGAGATGGGGGTGGTGACGGCCAACAGGGAGCTCTGGCGTGGGCTGGTCCATGAGGTCACAAAGAGTTGGAAATGACTGAACGAATGAACAACATGAAAATAATAATAATAATAATAATAATAATAATAATAATCTTTCCAGCGTCCCTTCTCCCGCCATGAATAAAATAATAATAATAATAATAACTACTGATCTTGAACTGGAACTACACCTTGTCATAATAATAATAATCTTCCTGCTTGACAAGATTGGGTTGGACTAGATGGCCACTTGGGAGCCCCTTCTCATTCCATGAACATAATAATAAAAATAATAATCATCATCATCTTCCTGCTTGGCAAGATTGGATGGGACTAATGGCCACTTGGGGTCCCTTCTGAGTATAATAATAATAATAATAATAATAATAGTAATAATAATAAATAAATAGATAGTAATAGTAATTCTATCCTGATGATGATGGAATCTCCATACCTGGAGGTTTGGAGGATAGGTTGGGTGGCCGTCTGTTGGGAGAGTCTTGATGCCTTTCCTGCATGGAGGCTGAAGGAAAGGGGTTGGGCTGGATGGCCTTTGGGGGCCCCTTCCCGCCCGCTGGATTGTCCCCCTCCTTCCGGGCAGGGAGCGCCGCGTGGGGCCGGACCTGGTGCGGGACGAGGCGGAGAAGGAGCTGCAGAAGGAGGCCGAGGTGCTGCAAGGGGCAGAGGCGCTGATGGATCGCACACGGGAACAAGTCCTGGAACAGATCAGGTGAGAGGAGGGGAGCGAGGGAGGGGCTGCGCTGAAGCATGCGGGGCTTGGACTGACCAATTATGGATCCCCATATTGTTCCACAGCAAGGACATCTATTTCCAGGCGAAAGGCAGTCCCAAGGGTTGGTTTGACGTGCCTTCTTCCTCTTGACATGTTTCTCCCAGGTCCATCCTCTTTAAAGATTTCAGCAGGGATCCCATCAGACCCGCTGGCTTTGTTATTTGAAGCCCATCTTTGAATCTCTTTTCCTGTCCATCAACATTTCGTTTTCCATTCTTGAGCTGAGAATAAAGTAACTGCTTTGGGAGATGGTGATCTTTGGGCATCTGGACAACATGGCATTCAGGGAGGGAGGGGCTGCGCTGAAGCGCACAGGACTCGGACTGACCACAAACGAACAAAGGGAACAATGCATGCCTCTTCTTCTTCCATATTCCCCCCTCATTTTAGGTTGAACCGCTCAGCCAAGTACACCGTGGAAAAGGACCTGGCCGACAAGGAGGCCGCCCTCAACATCGACACCTACTGCGCCGCCCTCAACAACAACACGCCCGACATCCGCTATGCTCAGAACGTGGTCAAAGTGGAGGAGAAGTGAGTCTCTGCAGAGGACCTTTCGTCATAGACTCAAACTCGGTCTGGGCCCATAACCCATTTTAGGTTTTTACCTTAGTCCTCTGTTCCTTAACTTGGTTGAGCAGTCAGAAGATGGATTGCTTTGCGCTGAGATTTGTTTAATCTAGTCATCCTGACTTCGTAATTAATTGTGAATATACTTTACCTATACGCAAATTGTACTCTTCCTCCGCTTTGCTTTAGCTCGGTCAGCCCCGAGGAGTGGATAGACTTCTCTGATGCCAACGCCAACAAGGCCGACCGCCAGCGGAACAACTCCAAGTCTCTGCAGGTCCTGGTTGACCGCATCCTGGCCCAGGTGGCCGCCGACGGGCGTAGGCAGAAGGCGGCCGCGGACAACGCCCTCCGGGAGCGCATCAAGGAGACCAAGGAGGCCAAGCGCACGCTGGAGGAGCACCTGGACAAGGCACAAACAGGGGAGAAGGTGGGCTGGAATAGGTGGTCCTCGAGGGTCCCTCTGTGACCCCGTTTTTTCTCTTTCCCGTCCTGAAGGTGATGGAGCAGATCGGCTCGCAGGAGAAGAACATAACGGCCCTGCGGAAGGCCATCGTGGACAAGGAGGGTCCGGCTAAGGTGGCGCAGACCCGCTTGGAGGCCCGCACCTACCGGCCCAACGTGGAGCTCTGCCGGGATGCGGCCCACATGCGCCTCATGCGTGAGGTCAACGAGATTGAGCGCAACATCCGCAGGTGGGTCCGTTGCGGGACCTTCGTGGGGGTCGCCCCTTTTGAGCCCCCGTACTGATGCTCCCTCCCGTTTGTGCACAACGCAGGTTGCAGGAGGCGCTGGCGCAGGCTGAGCGGGAGCTAAAGGGTCTCCTCCGGCGGCAGCTGTCCCTCGAGGAGGAGATCCAGGTCAAGGCCAACTCCATCTACATCGACGAGGTCCTCTGCCTGCAGATGCGGGAGTCCATCACCATCAACGATTTCTGACCTCACGAACCTCCCTTTCTCCATTGGTCAGATTGGTTGATAGAGAAGAATAAAAGTCATAATAATCGGCGATCCCTTGTGTCCGAGTCCGATTGCCTTCCAAGCGTAGAGTCTTGCCGGTGGCTCCGTAGGTGACTATAGAGGCCTATTATTGATCCCCATGTTGTTCCACAGTGAGGACATTGATTTCCAAGTAGAAGGTAGTCTCAAGGGTTGGTTTGACACGCCTTCTTCCTCTTGACATGCTTCTCCCGGGTCCATCCTTTTCAAAGATTTCAGCAGGGATCCCATCAACCCCGCTGGCTTTGTTATTTGAAGACCATATTTCAATCTCTTTTCCTGTCAATCAACATTCCATTTTCCATTCTTGAGCTGAGAGTAAAGTAACTGTTCTCCCAAGTCCATCTTCTTTAAAGATTTCAGCAGGGATCCCATCAACCCCGCTGGCTTTGTTATTTGAAGCCCATATTTCAATCTCTTTTGCTGTCAATCAACATTCCTTTTTCCATTTTTGAGCTGAGAGTGAAGTAAATGTTCTCCCAGGTCCATCCTCTTTAAGGATTTTAGCGGGGATCCCATCAGACCCGCTGGCTTTGTTATTTGAAGTCCATATTTCAATCTCTTTTCCTGTCAATCAACATTCCTTTTCCATTCTTGAGCTGAGAGTAAAGTAACTGTTCTCCCAGGTCCATCCTCTTTAAGGATTTTAGCGGGGATCCCATCAGACCCGCTGGCTTTGTTATTTGAAGCCCATCTTTGAATCTCTTTTTTCTGTCCACAAAGGTAAAGTAACTGTTCTCTCTTTAAAGATTTCAGCAGGGATCCCATCAGACCTGCTGGCTTTGTTATTTGAAGCCCATCTTTTGATCTCTTTTCCTGTCCACAAACATTCCGTTTTCCATTCTTGAGCTGAGAGTAAAGTAACTGCTTTGGGAGAGGGTGATCTTTGGGCATTTGGACAATATGGCATTCGGTCCAGAGTAGTTGATGGTGGATGATCATGACTTCAATGCTGGTGGTCTTTGCTACACTGACACTTGTCCACCTCTCTTCCCAAGAGATTTGAAGGATTTCCCAGAGGCAATGCTGATGGAATCATTCCAGAAGTCGAGAGTGATGTTTGTAGACGGTCCACGTTTCACACAACAGAGATGGGAGGACAATAGCTTTATAAACAAGGGGGGGGGGTCTTTGGAGGCTCACCCACCCACTAACAACTACAACAACAATAATAATAGGGAGGAGGGGGTGTTGGGGGTCACTTCCTGGGTGAGGCCTCTGGCCTATCCCTTCGAAACAATAACACGGAAAGAAGCCACGTCCTCGTCATTCTCAAAAAGGGGAAAGCAGAGGGAAAGAAACCAGCTCTTTCTTTTTTTTTTCTTACCCCACCGTGCAGGGCCACAGCAACACATGGCTGGTTACAGCTAGTCGTTTTGTAAACAAGCATCTTCGCCTCCCTACGAATGTCCTGATCATTAAACAAATAGCAAGCTATTTAACTTCAGCTGACTGAAAGACAAAACCAAGGCCACAACATCTGTGTACTCCAGTACGCTGATGATAACGTAGCCAGTGCTCATTCAGAAGGCCTACAATCACGCAAAACACATTGGCAGAAGCTTGCAAAAAGCTTGGACTCTCACCGAACATCGAGAAAACCAAAGTGCCCTTTTAGCAAAAGGCACCAGCCAATCCCTCTGCAATGCCACAGAAGTCAACATTGACACTGACAACATCTGAGCTCTGCGAGTGCAGCATTTTCTTGAATAATAAAAGTATTGCAGTGCTCGAGAGTCTCCTTCAATCTTGAGCAACACCAAGGAGCCCTGGCGATAATATTATTATCATCATCAATGATACCCATATTTCCTCGAATCTAATGCTCACATTTTGGGGCTCAATGACCTGGTTGCGCCATGCTCAGCTCTCCCGCTACCCTCGAGTCCCGCAAGGATCACCCACATTCAGCCTTGGGTGCAAATGGTACTCCTTTTATTCTCCATCGGGCAGATAACGGTGGACACAAGGCACCAAGGGTTAGTCTGAATGGGTATTGGAAAAGTCATTCTTTGCAGGGGACGGGGTGTGTGTGTGTGTTTCACTGCAAGCTCTTCTCTTCTGAGGGGCTCGGCACCTCTGCAAGACAAAGACGAGAAAAAGATCACTCCTATTCGGGATGGGAAGACGGGGAAGGATGAAGGGGAGAAAGATGGCGGCCATTATTACCTTCTTTGCCCAAGAAGCGGGGACTTCTCCGCAGCGCCTGCCCCTGGCACTTCCTCTAAAAGGGAGACAGGAAAGGCAGGCGTGAATGGAGAGTGGATCCCGGTCGAAGACTGCTGTGTTAAGATAGGAATGCTGTGAAATGAAATCTCTGCTAACTGTAACCAAGACTCTGCAGTGTTTCGGGGATTGGAAATGACTGCTTTTGGGATAGAGTGCTTATTAGAGGCGATGAGCTACTAAACAAGTTAGAGGCTGTTCTAAGAAATCTCTGCTAACTGTAACCAAGACTCTGCAGTGTTTTGAGGATAGGAACTAACTCCTTGCCTTCGGGACAGTGTGCTTATTAGAGGTGGTGAGCTACTAAACAAGATCAGAGGCTGTGCTATGAAATCTCTGCTAACTGTAACCAAGACTCTGCAGTGTGTTTTGGATTGGAACTAACTGCTTGCCATTGGAACAGTGTACTCATTAGAAGCTATGAATGAGATCAGAGGTTGTGCTATGAAATCTCTGCTAACTGTAACCAAGACTCTGCAGTGTTTTGGGGATTGGAACTAACTCGTCTTCGGGACATTGTACTTATTAGAGGCGGCGAACTACTAAACAAGATCAGAGGCTGTGCTATGAAAACTCTGCTAACTGTGACCAAGACTCTGCAGTGTGTTTTGGGGATCGGAACGAATTGCTTGCCTTTGGGACGGTATGCTTCTTAGATGCTGTGAATGAGATCAGGGAATGTGCTATGAAATCTTTGCTAACTGTAACCAAGACTCTGCAGTGTTTTGGGAATTGGAACTAATTGCTTGCCTTTGGGACAGTGTGCTTATTAGAGGCGGTGAGCTACTAAACAAGATCCGAGGCTATGCTATGAAATCTCTGCTAACTGTAACCAAGACTCTGCAGTGTTTCGGGGATCGGAACTAACAGCTTGCCTTGGAGACAGTCTGTCCCGTTACGCAACTTGAGGAGGAATTTGCACGCCTACCCAGTCAGTGTTGTGTGTTTTCTCTTCTAACCCGATGACACTTCAAGCCATTTCCGTGTCCAATAATTACCTGATGCTTCCTCAAAGTGGGGCCGGGGAGAAGGATGTTGCAGCGGGAGCAGCTGGCCAAGTGGTCGTAGGCGTCCTCAACATCCTCCGCTTCGAGGGGGGATTGCACTGTCGGGGTGAAGGCCAGTGATCCGTGGGCCCTTCTACTCTTGGGGGGCTTGAAGGAGGGCCTCCCCAGTCGCGAGGGGGGTTCCTTCTCCTTCTTTTTGGGGCGGACAACGGCCTCCTCGGTGCTGAGGCTCCCCAGGAGCCGAGGGAGGGGGCAGCATTGGTCCTGGGGGAAGAAGAGGGTTGGGGTGCGGGTCAAACCTGTCGGAATTCAACCCCATGCCGCTCATGCCTGTAGTCCTCAATGAGAAGCAGATGGATAGAATCAAGCGAGGCCGAGGAAATCCCTTTCCCCCCCGTCATTTCCTGAATGCCTGTTCTGTTTTATTTATTTTATTTATTTACGACATTTATATGCTGCCCTTCTCACCCCAAAGGGGACGCAGAGGTTATTATTTGAAACACAATAAGATGAGTTCACAGCAGACACTCTGCTGGCTCTTGTATTGGGTCACACATAGGACACTTCCCAAGTTGTTGTTGTTGTTATTATTATTATTATTATTATTATTATTTTACTGACCCAAAAACACAGTATGTCACAGCAAACGAGATCTCTATGCTGGATTTGATATCACAAAATCACAAGTCGAACATTTCTCAAGCGTCTAGGACTGCGTGATATATAATAATAATAACAATAATAATAAATAATTATATTAATTATATTATTAATTAATATAATTAATATTAATAATAATTAATATTAATAATAATTAATTAATAATTAATATTATTTGAGTCCCCTCGGGGTGAGAAAAGCGGTATACAAATACTGTAAATAAATAAATAAATAAAAATTATTATTATTATTATTCTTAAGAGGTTGGATTTAAGGAAACTCAGTCTTAAGGAAGGACCATCCCATTCCTTCTTTCCTTCCTACCAGGTGTTGGAGGTGTTCTTCCTTGGGGATCCGGCGATGGCACTGCGGGCAGAGGACCGTCTTGGCTTCTGTGGGAAAGGAGAGAGAGTGGCGTTGGCATAAGGGACACAAGGAGGGGGTCATTGTCCGGAGTGACCGGCCATGCTCCTCTCACCTGCTCTCTGTCCACCGCTGCCAGGGCATTCCCAGCCGTGACGGTCCAGGGCCCGCAGCAGAACGTACTGCCCGCAGTCCCAGCAGCGCTCGGTGCGGCTGCCACAGGCCTCCTGGTGCGCCTCCAGCCGGCGGAAGGGCAGCCCCAGGTTGCAGAAAGCGCAGGTGGACGGGCGCTCCGTGCACTGCTCCGCCTGCGGGGAAAACGAGGGGAGAGGGGGACAGTATTATTATTATGAGGCTGGGTGGCCATCTGGCAGGAGGGATCATATGGTGTCTTCCTTCCTGGCAGAATGGGGTTGGACTGGATGGTCTTTGGGGTCCACTCCAACTCTAGGATTCTGTTGTTATTAAATAAACACAGACTTGATGGCCGTTGGGGTCTCCTTCAAGTCTAGGATTTTATGACTATTACTGAGGCTGGATGAGTTTGGGGTTATATGGCAGAAGGAGGTTGGACTGGATGGCCTTTGGGGTCCCTTCCAGCTCTAGAATTAAATTATTATTATTATTATTATTATTGAGGTTGGATGGCCATCTGTTGGAAGGGATTGGATGGTATTTTCCCTTATGGAGCAAGGGGGTTGGACTGGATGGCCTTTGGAGTCCCTTCCAGCTCTAGAATTAAATTATTATTATTATTATTATGAGGCTGGATGGCCATCTGTTAGAAGGGACTGGATGGTATTTTCCCTTATGGAGTAAGGCGGTTGGACTGGATGGCCTTTGGGGTCCCTTCCAGCTCTAGAATTAAATTATTATTACTATTACTATTACTATTATTACTATTATTATTATTATTAAGAGGTTGGATGGCCATCTGTTGGGAGGGATTGGATGGCAGTTTCCCTTATGGAGTAAGGGGGTTGGACTGGATGGTCTTTCGGGTCCCTTCCAGGTCTAGAATTAAATTATTATTATTATTATTATTAAGAGGTTCGATGGCCATCTGTTAAGAGGGATTGGATGGTGTTTTCCCTTATGGAGTAAGGGGGTTGGACTGGATGGCCTTTGGGGTCCCTTCCAGCTCTAGAATTGTTGTTGTTGTTGTTGTTGTTATTATTATTATTATTGCCTCCTCTCTCTCTCTCTCTCTCTATATATATATATAAAAATCATATCTATGACCGTCTTATTTGGATGGCCATCTGTTGGGAGGAATCAGATGGTGCCTTCCCTTAGGGCACTATTATTATTATTATTATGACCCCCCTCTCTCTATATATATATTAATCCTATCTATGACCATTTGTCTTTGGCTGGATGGCCATCTGTTGGGAGGGATCGGATGGTGCCTTCCTCTAGGGCACAATTATTATTATTATTATTATGACCCCCTCCTCTCTCTTCATCTCTCTTTCTCTTTCTCTCTCTCTCTATATATATATCTGAATGATATCTATGACCATTCATCTTTGGCTGGATGGCCATCTGTTGGGAGGAATCAGATGATGCCTTCCCTTATGAATCTATTATTATGCCCCCTACTCTCTCTCTCTATATATATGTATGTATGTATGTGTATATGTGTGTATATATATATATGATATTTATGACCATTCATCTTTGGCTGGATGGCCATCTGTTGTGAGGAATTGGATGATGCCTTCCCTTATGGCACTATTATTATTACCCCCTCCCCCCCCCACTCTCTCTCTATATATTAATCATATCTATGACCATTCGTCTTTGGCTGGATGGCTATCTGTCAGGAGGGATTGGATGGTGCCTTCACTTATGGCACAATTATTATTATGACCCCCCTCCTATCTATATATATATATTAATCATATCTATGACCATTTGTCTTTAGCTGGATGGCTATCTGTTGGGAGGGATCGGATGGTGCCTTCCCTTATGGCACAACTATGTATTATTATGATGATGACCCCGCTCCTCACCTGATGGTGCTCCATCCGGAACTGCTGCATGGCCTGATGGCAGAGAGGGCATCGGACCTGGAGAAAGGGTGGATGTCAACAGGAGGAGACCCCAAGACCCCTTCCCACTGGGGATCCCCGGTGCCAAGCCCCGCCCCTCTCCCAATCCCATTGGCCCTTGCCTGGCTGTGGGCCCTGGCCAAGTGGCCCTCCATGTCTCTCAGGGCCACGGTCTCCTCGCACTCGGGGCAGACGGACAGGAAGCGCAGGCAGTGGGCCTCGTGCAGGGCCAGGTTGGGGGCCGACACCTCCCGGCCGCTGGGGGTCAGAGAGAGAGAGGGAATTATGGTCATTACATCATCATCATCATCATCATCAACAACATAGACTTGGGACCTCCAAAGGCCACCCAGTCCAACCCCTTTCGGTCAAATAGGGAGATGGAATTATTGATATCACATTATTATTGCTATTATTAGATTATAAAGCCATAGCGTGCTGGAGTTTAAATAATACATAAATATGTCATATTTGTATTATTATATATAATAATAAATTAATAACCAAGGCACCCCTGAAGGCCATACAGTCCAGCCCCATAAAGGAGGGCACCATTTGATCCCCCCTGACAGATGGCCACCCAGCCTCTGATTATAGAGGCATATCATACTGGAGTTTAAATAATAATACATAAATAAATCATATTTGTATTATTATACTAGCCATCCCCTGCCACGCGTTGCTGTGGCCCACATGGGGGTTCTGTGTGGGAGGTTTGGCCCAATTCTGTCATTGGTGGGGTTCAGAATGCTCTGTGATTGTAGTTGAACTATAAATCCCAGCAACGACAACTCCCAAATGTCAAGGTCTATTTCCCCCAAACTCCACCAGTGTTCACAATTGGGCATATTAAGTCTTCGTGTAGAGTTTGGTCCAGATCCATCATTGTTTGAGTCCACAGTGATCTATGGATGTAGGTGAACTACAACTCCAAAACCAAAGGACACTGCCCACCAAACCCTTCCAGTATTTTATGTTGGTCATGGGAGTTCTGTCTGCCAAGTTTGGTTCAATTCCATCGTTGGTAGGGTTCAGAATGCTCTTTGATTGTAAGTGAACTATAAATCCCAGCAACTACAACTCCCAAATGTCAAGGTCTATTTCCCCCAAACTCCATCAGTGTTTACATTTGGGCATATTGAGTATCCATGCCAAGTTTGGTCCAGATCCATTCTTGTTTGAGTTCAGAGTGCTCTATGAATATAGGTGAACTACAACTCCTAAACTCAAGGTCAATGCCCATCAAACCCTTCCAGGTTTTTTCTGTTGGTCATGGGAGTTCTGTGTGGGAAGACTGGCTCAACTACATTGTTGGTGTTGTGGTTCAGCACCATGGGATTGAGAATAGTGCAGATGTGGGCTCTCAGCTTTCTTCCCATGAATTTAGAGACAGGTCTGTGTCTTCAATGTTTTCACAAGATCGGAATGTGGGTGATAAGACAGTTGCTGGGAAGCAAGGTCAGCCGGTTGTTGGGATGCAAGGCCGCGCAGGACAGGTGGTGCGAAGGAGTGCGCGGCTGGCAGAGAAATGTTGACCTCATCTGTGGGAAAACTGCTCGTTAAGGCTTGTTTGATGTTTGCTGTTTTGATGTGTAACGTATAAGTAATCTGCCTGGACATTGATCCTGTGTTAGTTTCAACGTTGCAATATGGCTTGCAGTAGCCTAGTTCGGGGGCTAGGGATTTAGCAACGGCCTGCTTCATGTAACCTTAAGCTGCTTCCTGGTTTGGGCTTCTTGTTTTGCTTCATGTCTTCTGCTTAAACTCCAAAGGATTATATTGGACTTTCTACCTTGTGACCACTGAATTTTTTACTGCTTTTACTCTGATTGTTTCAATAAACTTCCTACCTCTCAAGATTGGCTGGTTTTGTCAGAGAAAGCAAGGTGAATCTATTCTGAGGCACAACAGTTGGTGGAGTTCAGAATGCTCTTTGATTATAGGTGAACTATAAATCCCAGTAACTACAACTCCCAAATGACAAACTCATAATTTTTGAGTGATGTGAGATATTTTGTTGCCAAATTTGGTGTGATTTCGTTCATTGGTGCTTTTGTTTTTAAGGCACTCATTATGCACAGAGCATTTATATATATAGATAGATAGATATCTATATATATAAATCTGTTAGGTTGGTTCAACAGGACAGCAAAACTCTAAAAAACCCCAACAAAACTTAACCAAAATTCCCATGCCCATAACACAACCCACAAGGTACAAACATATCTACTCAAAATGAAAAACAACACAACAACACACTCACAAAATGGCAATACAACAAAACTAAAAAAAAAAACTCAACGAAACTTAACCAAAATTCCCATGCCCATAACACAACCCACAAGGTACAAACATATCTACTCAAAATGAAAAACAACACAACAACACACTCACAAAACGGCAAAACAACTGAGCATGCGCATTGGCGCCGAGCCGCAAGTTCCCTGGCGCCCGCACACAGCCTTCGGGCCAATGCACACACACAACCCCACTCCCCCTGCCACCGCACATACAAACGCAACCCCACGCTCCATCACTTCCCCTGCCGCCGCACATACACACACAACCCCATGCTCCATCACTCCCCTGCCCCAATCTTACCTCCTTTTACTTCAGGCCACCTCCAAACCCCACCCCGCCCCTTCCCGCCCTGTCAAAATCCAGGAAAGACAGGAAGGAAGGAAAGAAGGAAGAAAGAGAAAGGGAGGTAAAGAAAAAGGGGGAAGGAAGGAAAGTTAGAAAAAGAAGGAAGAAGAAATGGAAAAAAAAGTAAAGATGGAAGGAAAGGAAAGAGAGACAGCAGAAGAGAAAGAAAAGGGGGGAAGGAAGGAAAGAGGTAGAGAAGGAAGAAATGAGAGACAGAGGGAGGGAAAGAAAAAGGGGGAAGGAAGGAGAGAAAGAAAGAAAAAAGGGAATGAAGGAAGAAAAGAGGGAGTGAAGGAAGGGGAAAGATGTAGAGAAAGAGGGAGGGAAGGAAAGAAGGAAAGAGAGAAGGAAGAAAAGAGACCAGAAGAGAAAGAAAAAGGGGGAAGGAAGGAAAGAGATAGAGAAGGAAGAGGAGAAGGAAAGATGGGAGGAAAGGAAGGAAGGAAGGAGGGAAAGAAGGAGAGAAAGAGGGAAGGTTGGCCACAGCAACACGTGGCGGGTAAAGGTTGTTATTTCTATGATTATGATGATGCTATTATTCTTCCTCTGAGACCCTTTTAGGGGGAATGGGAGAGGTGTCAGGTCCCAGAGGCAATGCATTGCATGATTGTTATTGTTATGATGGTGGTGAAATAAAAGGAAATAAAAAGAGAAAGAAGGAAGCAAACAGGGAGGGAAGAAAGGCAAAGGAAGGAAGGGAGAGGGAATGAAGGAAAGAGAGAAGGATGAAACCAAGTAGTGAAAGAAAGAAAGAGGTAGAGAAGGAAGAAAGGAGAGAAAGGGGGAGGAAAAGGGGGAAGGAATAGGTAAGGACCTCTCTTTCATAATAGTCCAGATATCTACCTCAACTTTGATAAGTTTTACTATAGGCCACAGCAACGCGTGGCACGGCACAGCTAGTAACATATAATAAGAAATGAATAACCAAGGCACCTCTAAAGGCCATCCAGTTCATCCAGTCCCCCCAGACAGATGGCCACCCAGCCTCTGATTATAAAGCCATAGCAAGCTGGAGTTTAAATAACAAGACATAAATAAATCATATTTATATTATTATATATAATAAGAAATGAATAACCAAAGCACCCTTGAAGGCCATCCATACCAGCTCCATAAAGGCACCATTCGATCCCCCCAGACAGATGGACACCCAGCCTCTGATTATAAATCCATAGGATGTTGGAGTTTAAAAAATAATACACAAATAAATCATATATTATTATATATAATAATAATAAATGAATAGCCAAGGCACCCCTGAAGGGCATCCAGTCCAGCACCATAAAGGAGGGCACCATTCGATGCCTCCCGACAGATGGCCACCCAGCCTCTGATTATAAAGCCATAGCAAGCTGGAGTTTAAATAATACATAAATAAATCATATTTATATTATTATATATAATGATAGAGTAACCAAGGCACCCTTGAAGGCCATCCAGTCCAACCCAATAAATTAAGGCACCATTCGATCCCCCCAGACAGATGGCCACCCAGCCTATGATTATAAAGCTATAGGATGCTGGAATTTAAATAATAAAACATAAATAAATCACATTTATATTATTATGTATAATAATAAATGAATAACCAAGGCACCCCTGAAGGCCATCCCAATAAATTAAGGCACCATTCGATCCCTCCCGACAGATGGCCACCCAGCCTCTGATTATGGAGACATATCATACTAGAATTTAAATAATAATACATAAAGAAATCATATTTGTATTATTATATATAACAATAAATGAATAACCAAGACACCCCTGAAGGCCACCCAGTCCAGCCCCATAAAGGAAGGCACCATTCGATCCCTCCCGACAGATGGCCAACTCTTTACCAGTTTTTGCAGGCCCGCGTCGCCCCTTCTTCCCCTCCTTCCTCCTCCTTCCCTTCCATGGCTGACTTTGGCGGGGCTCCTCCGCCTTTCGCTTTCATTTCCGACCCTCCAGGCTCTGCTGCCAGAAAGAAACGAAACCGGTGGTTCGGATTTCCCCAATAATTCCAGTTTTGGGAGGAATCCTCCTCTGCCTTCGCCATTGCAGTACCGGCGGGAGGCCACTGGGCGGCGGCAGAGGACTACCCTGCGCAGCTAAGCCTTCAACGCCGGGGAAACTCACCTTTTTCGGGGCGGCGCTTTGTCTTTCTTTGGCCAAAAGGGGGCGCCTCGGTCCCCACGATGCCCCGCCCCTCCCGTGACGTCACAGAAGCCCTTGTGTGGCAGCCAATCCCCTGCCAGTGGGCGGAGCCACTCCCCTCTAAGCCCAGAACAGATGATGATAATAATAATAATAATAATAATAATAATAATAATAATAATAATAAATGCAAATAGTGATTGTTTTCCATGTAACAATAAAAAACATATATAATAATACATGTTATATGTTATGTATGTTATATATAATATAACATATAATATATATAAAAGTATAGATACACATTTAATCAACTACCAAGCTTGCAAAATCTGTGTTTGTCTGTTTGTTTGTTTGTTTTTGTTAAAAATGTAATACAAATGTCTGGTTGCTGATGACACACTCTCTCTCTCTCTCTCTATATATATATATATAAAAAATAATATAATATAAAACCCAGCACAGATAATAATAATAATAATAAATGCAAATAGCGTGTTTGCTTTCCATATAACAATAATAATACTATATTATATATCATAAGTTATATAATATATATAAAATCATATATATATATATATATATATATATAATATTATATTATATAATAATATATAAAACCCAGAAAAGGTAATAATAATAATAATAAATGCAAATAGTGTATTTGCTTTCCATGTAATAATATATATATGTTATATAATATATAATATATATTAAATTATGTAATATAATATAATATATATAATATACATTATATAGTAATAAAGCTCAGAACAGATAATAATAATAATAATAAATGCAAACAGTGTGTTTACTTTCCATGTAATATATATATATATATATATATATATATATATATAGAATCATAGAATCATAGAATCAAAGAGTTGGAAGAGACATCATGGGCCATCCAGTCCAACCCCATTCTGCCAAGAAGCAGGAATATTGCATTCAAATCACCCCTGACAAATGGCCATCCAGCCTCTGCTTAAAAGCTTCCAAAGAAGGAGCCTCCACCACACTCCGAAGCAGAGAGTTCCACTGCTGAACGGCTCTCACAGTCAGGAAGTTCTTCCTAATGTTCAGATGGAATCTCCTCTCTTGTAGTTTGAAGCCATTGTTCCATTGCGTCCTAGTCTCCAAGGAAGCAGAAAACAAGCTTGCTCCCTCCTCCCTGTGGCTTCCTCTCACATATTTATACATGGCATTCATATCTCCTCTCAGCCTTCTCTTCTTCAGGCTAAACATGCCCAGTTCCCTAAGCCGCTCCTCATAGGGCTTGTTCTCCAGACCCTTGATCATTTTAGTCGCCCTCCTCTGGACACATTCCAGCTTGTCAATATCTCTCTTGAATTGTGGTGCCCAGAATTGGACACAATATTCCAGATGTGGTCTAACCAAAGCAGAATAGAGGGGTAGCATGACTTCCTTAGATCTAGACACTAGGCTCCTATTGATGCAGGCCAAAATCCCATTGGCTTTTTTTGCCGCCACATCACATTCCTGGCTCATGTTTAACTTGTTGTCCACGAGGACTCCAAGATCTTTTTCACACGTACTGCTCTCGAGCCAGGCGTCCCCCTTTCTGTATCTTTGCATTTCATTTTTTCTGCCAAAGTGGAGCATCTTGCATTTGTCCCTGTTGAACTTCATTTTGTTAGTTTTGGCCCATCTCTCTAATCTGTCAAGATCGTTTTGAATCCTGCTCCTGTCCTCTGGACTATTGGCTATCCCTCCCAATTTGGTGTCGTCTGCAAACTTGATGATCATGCCTTCTAGCCCTTCATCTAAGTCATTAATCAAGATGTTGAACAGGACCGGGCCCAGGACGGAACCCTGCGGCACTCCGCTCGTCACTTCTTTCCAAGATGAAGAGGAAGCATTAGTGAGCACTCTCTGTGTTCGTCCACTTAACCAATTACAGATCCACCTCACTGTAGTTTTGCCTAGCCCACATTGGACTAGTTTCCTTGCCAGAAGGTCATGGGGGACCTTGTCAAAGAAGGCCTTACTGAAATCCAGGTACGCTACATCCACGGCATTCCCCGCATCTACCCAGCTTGTAGCTCTATCGAAGAAAGAGATCAGATTAGTCTGGCATGACTTGTTTTTGATAAATCCATGTTGACTATTAGCGATGACTGCATTTGTTTCTAAGTGTTTGCAGACCGCTTCCTTAACAATCTTTTCCAGAATCTTGCCCGGTATCGACGTGAGGCTGACCGGACGGTAGTTGTTTGGGTCATCCTTTTTTCCCTTCTTGAAGATTGGGACCACATTGGCCCTCCTCCAATCTGCTGGAACTTCTCCCGTTCTCCAAGAACTCTCAAAGATGGTTGCCAATAAAGCCCAGAACAGATAATGATAATGATAATAATAAATGCAAACAGTGTGTTTATTTTCCATTTATTTATTTATTTATTTGTGTCATCAGCAACCATACCATTGTGTTACAATTCTAACAGAGCAAAACAAACACACAGATTAAAAAGAAAAAGAAACCCACAGATTTTGCAAATTTGGTAGTTGGTTAAATGTCCTTTGACCAGTATCTGGCCACTTGCAGTGCCTCTGGGGTTGCCGCAAGAAGGTCCTCCATCGTGCATGTGGCAGGGCTCAGGGTGCATTGCAGCAGGTGGTCAGTGGTTTGTTCTTCTCCACACTCGCATGCCGAGGATTCCACCCTGTAGCCCCATTTCTGAAGGTTGGCTCTGCATCTCATGGTGCCAGAGCGCAGTCTGTTCAGCGCCTTCCAAGTCGCCCAGTCTTCTGAGTGCCCAGGGGGGAGTCTCTCATCTGGTATCACCCATGGATTGAGGTGCTGGGTTTGGGCCTGCCACTTTTGGACTCTTGCTTGCTGGGGTGTTCCAGCGAGTGTCTCTGTAGATCTAAGAAAACTATGTCTTGATTTAAGTTGTTGACGTGCTGGCTGATACCCAAACAGGGGATGAGCTGGAGATGTCTCTGCCTTGGTCCTTTCATTATTGGCTGCTACTTCCTGGCAGATGTCAGGTGGTGCAATACCGGCTAAGCAGTGTAATTTCTCCCGTGGTGTAGGGCGCAGACACCCTGTGATAATGCGGCATGTCTCATTAAGAGCCACATCCACTGTTTTAGTGTGGTGAGATGTGTTCCACACTGGGCATGCATACTCAGCAGCAGAGTAGCATAGCGCAAGGGCAGATGTCTTCACTGTGTCTGGTTGTGATCCCCAGGTTGTGCCAGTCAGCTTTCGTATGATGTTGTTTCTAGCGCCCACTTTTTGCTTGATGTTCAGGCAGTGCTTCTTGTAGGTAATAGTAATATATTAATAAAGCCCAGAACAGATAATAATAATAATAATAATAATAAATGCAAACAGTGTGTTTATTTTCCATTTAATAATATATATATATATATTACATGTTATATAATATATAATATATATTATATAATATACATTATATAGCAATAAAGCCCAGAACAGGTAAGAATAATAAATGCAAAGTGTGTTTATTTTCCATGTAATGATATTATAATATATATTGTGTGTTATTTAGTATGTAATATTTAATATTTAACATTATATATATATATATATATATATATATATATATATATATATATATAAACTGCTTGGCAGAGGGGGGTTGGACTGGATGGCCTTTGGGGTCCCCTTCCAACTCTATGAGTCTAACAACAACAACAACAATGATAATAATAATAGATAACGGATTCCTGACGGCTCTTGGGGATTTTCCCGCCACCTCGGTAGGTGACCATGTCGAAGCCTTGGTCGCTCTCTGGAATGGGGAGATGACCAGGGCAATTGACAGGATCGCTCCGGAACGTCCCCTCTCAAGTAACCGAGCTAAACCAGCTCCTTGGTTCACTGAGGAGCTGGCAGCGATGAAGCGAAGGAAGAGGGAAATAGAGAGCGTGTGGCGCTCGGACCCAAGCGAGCCAAATCGAGCACGGTTTGTGTCCTTTTTAAGGGCATATGCCGCGGCAATAAAAGCCGCAAAGAAAACTTTCTTTGCGGCCACTATTGCGTCTGCAAAAAACCGTCCGGCGGAGTTGTTTCGGGTTGTCAGAGGTCTTTTAACTCCCCCTACCTCAGGTGGGAGCCCTGACAACTCGGCCACGCGCTGTGAAGCATTTGCTCGGTTCTTTGCAGACAAAGTCGCTTTGATCCGTTCTGGGCTGGACGCCACTTTAAATGCAGTCTCTGTGGATGTGACACAAGCACCTGCTTGTCCTATTTTGATGGATTCTTTTCAGTTTGTGAAACCCGAGGATGTGGACAAGATACTTGGAGGAATGAGGCCTACCACGTCCATCCTAGACCCCTGCCCATCCTGGCTTCTGAAAGAGGCCAGAGGGGGATTGGCTGAGTGGGTAACGGTGGTGGTTAATGCCTCCCTTCGGGAAGGCACGATTCCAGCGAGCCTAAAACAGGCTATTATAAAGCCGCTGTTGAAGAAACCATCATTGGATCCCACTAAATTTGACAACTTTCGGCCTGTTTCCAATCTTCCCTTCTTGGGCAAAGTCATGGAAAGCGTGGTGGCCTCACAACTCCAGGTATTCTTGAGAGACACGGATTATCTGGATCCGGCACAGTCTGGTTTCAGACCGGGACATGGTACTGAGACGGTCTTGGTCGCCTTAGTGGATGATCTCTGCCGGGAGCTAGACAGGGGGAGTGTGTCCCTGTTGGTGCTCCTGGACCTCTCAGCGGCCTTCGATACCATCGACCACGGTATTCTTCTGGGACGCCTTGCAGAGATGGGCCTTGGGGGCACCGCTTTGCGGTGGCTCCAGTCATTTCTGGAGGGTCGTACCCAGAAGGTGTTATTGGGGGACTCCTGTTCAACATCACAGCCTTTGACCTGTGGTGTTCCTCAGGGCTCCATACTGTCCCCCATGCTGTTTAACATCTACATGAAGCCGCTGGGCGAGATCATCCGGAGTTTCGGGGTGCGGTGTCACCTGTACGCAGATGACGTCCAACTCTGTCACTCCTTTCCACCTGCTACTAAGGAGGCTGTCGAAGTCCTGAACCGGTGCCTGGCCGCTGTGACGGTCTGGATGAGGGCGAACAAACTGAAATTAAATCCAGACAAGACAGAGGTACTCCTGGTCAGTCGCAAGGCCGAGCAGGGTATAGGGTTACAGCCTGTGCTGGACGGGGTCGCACTCCCCTTGAAGGCGCAGGTTCGCAGCTTGGGTGTGACCCTGGACTCATCGTTGAGCCTGGATCCCCAGGTTTCAGCGGTGACCAGGGGAGCATTTGCACAGCTTCGGCTTGTGCGCCAGCTGCGCCCGTATCTTGGGAAGTCTGACTTGGCCACGGTGGTACACGCTTTGGTCACATCCCGCCTTGACTACTGCAACGCTCTCTACGTGGGGCTGCCCTTGAAGACGGCCCGGAAGCTCCAGCTAGTCCAGCGCGCGGCAGCCATGTTGTTAACCGGAGCGGGACGCAGGGAGCACACAACGCCCTTGCTGTCCCAGCTCCACTGGCTGCCGATCAGCTACCGGGCCCAATTTAAGGTGCTGGTGCTAACCTACAAAGCCCTAAACGGTTCCGGCCCAAAATACCTTGAGTACCGCATCTCGGCCTACGAGCCCACGAGGACCTTGAGATCATCCGGGGAGGCCCTTCTCTCGGTCCCGCCTGCCTCACAGGCACGCCTGGCGGGGACGAGAGAGCGGGCCTTCTCGGTGGTGGCCCCCCGGCTATGGAACTCCCTCCCTGCTGAAATCAGACAGGCGCCTTCCCTCATGGCCTTCCGCAAGGGCCTGAAAACCTGGCTCTTTGAAAAGGCCTTCAGCTAGTGCTATGTTTTTTGGAATGACCACCGGAATGGACTATGACTATGAGACTGGCTATGACCCCAAACTAGACGAAGCGGATTTTTATATGTTGTGTTATGGTCTTATGCTACTGTAAATTGTTGTCTTTTCTGTGTTATGTACACCGCCACGAGTCGCCTCCGGGCTGAGAGTGGCGGTTAACAAGTGCAAATAATAAATAAATAAATAAATAAATAAATAAGTTGCTGTGTCTTTCTCCTTGACCACTCAACATGCTTTCTGGGAGTCATGGGAGTTACAATACAACAATATCAAGAAAGTCCAAGTTGATGTTACTTGCAATCAGCAAATATTTAAGCACAACTCCCATTGACATTGTCAATTGACCATGCCAACAGGGCATGGTCAATTTTCTGGCTATCAGTATTAAAAAACTCAAAAATTACAAGAGCAAAACAACATAAAGTAAACAATCAGGCACATCAAATCACCTCTCAAAGAAAGATTCCCCCAGGCACTTCCAAGCCATTAAATGCTAATCAAGGTGCTCAGTTGAAACATTCACACCTAGCTCCAGCAGACAAGAGTCCTTTGTCCCACCCTGGTCTTTCCACAGATATATAAACCCTTTTTCCTAGTTCCAACAGACCTCACTACCTCTGAGGATGCTTGCCATAGATGCAGGCGAAACGTCAGGAGAGAATGCCTCTAGAACATGGCCATATAGCCCGGAAAAACCTACAACAACCCAATAATAAATAATGATAAGAATGATAATAATAGTCATTCTAATCTATCTTCGTGCTTGGCAGAATGGGGTGGGACTGGATGGCCTTTGGGGGTCCCTTTTCAATAATAGTAGATCATACGAATCTGTATGAGGCTAACAATGACAACAATGCCAGATGCCAATCATGGGAAAGGTGGCCCTCTGTTGGGCCGAGGAGGCAGCGCAGGGCGGGCTAGGGGCGTGGCCTCGGGAAGGGGGCGTGGCCTGGGGGCGCGCGGTTTAAAAGCCTTCGCCCTCTGCTCTTTCCTTCCATCTCCCTCTCTCTCGCTCCCTCTCTGCTCTTGCTACTCTCTTCTGCTCCTTCTCCTGCAATGGCGCCCCCTTTTGTGGCGGCGCTGCTACGGCACCGCGCCCTGCTGACCCTGCTGGGCGCCCCACTGGCCTTCCTCCCGCTCCCGCTGCTGCTGCCTGGACTGGTAGGAAAATCAGGATGGCCATCTGCCGGGAGGGCTTGGATGGTGCCCTTTCTCGCCTGGGAGCGTTAGGGGGTCTCCAGCATTCTATGACACATACACAATATATAGAGATCTCTATCATATCTATAGCCCTCTGTCTTTGGCTGGATGGCCATGTGTCGGGAGGGATCAGATTGTGCCACCTGCATGGCCCTCTCTAGGGGTCTCTCCCCATAATAATAACAGTAGAATTTCTATATTCTCTTCCTGCTTGGGAGAAGGGTTGGACTTAATGGCCTTTGGGGCTCCCGTCCGACTCTAGGCTGGATGGCCATCTGTCAGGAGGGTTTTGATCCAACTATAAGATTCTATGAATATATATATATATATATATATATATATATATATACATACACACACACACACACACACACTCAGTGTCTCTCATATCTTTCCTATGACGGCCACCTGTTGGGAGGGTTTTGATGGTGCCTGAATGGGGACTGGATGGCCTTTGGGGGTCACTTCCGACTAGGCTGGATGGTCATCTGTCAGGAGGGTTTTGATCCAACTATAAGATTCTATGAATATATATATATATATATACACACACACACACACACACACACACTCAGTGTCTCTCATATCTTTCCTATGACGGCCACCTGTTGGGAGGGTTTTGATGGTGCCTGAATGGGGACTGGATGGCCTTTGGGGGTCACTTCCGACTCTAGGCTGGATGGTCATCTGTCGGGAGGGTTTTGATCCAACTATAAGATTCTATGATATACACACACACACACATACACACACACACACATACATGCGCGCACACATGATGGCCACCTGTTGGGAGGGTTTTGATGGTACCTGAATGGGGTTGGACTGGATGCCCTTCGGGGGTCCCTTCTTACTCTAGGCTGGCTGGCCATCTGTTGGGAGGGTTTTGATCCAACTATAAGATTCTATGAATATATATATATATATATATACACACACACACACACATACATACACACTCACTGTCTATCATATCTTTCCTGTGATGGCCACCTGTGGGGAGTGTTTTGATGGTGCCTGAATTAGGTTGGACTAGATGGCCTTTGAGGGTCCCTTCCAACTCTAGGCTGGATGGTCATCTGCCGGGAGGGTTTTGATCCAACTATAAAATTCTATGATATACATACACACACACACATATATACACACACACATACATGCACACACACACACTCGCTGTCTCTCATATTCATATCTTTCCTATGATGGCCACCTGTTGGGAGGGTTTCGATGGTACCTGAATGGGGTTGGACTGGATGGCCTTTGGGGGTCACTTCCGACTCTAGGCTAGATGGCCATCTGTCGGGAGGGTTTTGATCCAACTATAAGATTTTTTTGATACACTGATCATACACACATACACTGCATTTCATATCTTTCATATGCTGGTCATCTTTTGAGAGGGTTTTGATGGTGCCTGAATGGGGTTGGACTGGATGGCCCTTGGGGGTCCCTTCCAACTCTTAAATTCTATAAACAGAGTCTGGATGGCCATCTGTCGGGATGGGTTATGATCCAACTACAAGATTCTATGATCATACACACACACACACACACACACACATATTGTATATCATATCTTTCATATGATGGCCATTTGTTGGGAAGGCTTTGATGGTGCCTGAATGGGTTTGGACTGGATGGCTCTTGGGGTCATTTATCATCTCTCTCACACACCTATCTATCATTTATGGCCATCTATATTTAGCTGAATGGCTATCTGTCGGGAAGGATCGGAGGGTGCCTTCCTGCCTGGCAGAAGGGGGATGGACTGGATGGCCTTTGGGGAGACCCTTCCAACTCTAGGATCCTGTGACTCCATAGCCTGACTTTTCTATACACCTGCTAAATAATATCTATGAGGTTGGATGGCCATCTATCAGGAGGGCTTTAGTTGTATCACATAGAACCAAATGGGGTGGGGACAAGACCTTTGGGAAGAGAGGATCCTATATAGCAGAGTTTCTCATCCTGGGGATTGGGACCCTTGGGGATCGCCAAAGACCACTAGGAAACACAGTATTTTCTGTTGGTCATGGCGGTTCTGTGTGGGAAGTTTGGCCCAATTCTATCATGGGTGGGGTTCAGAATGCTCTTTGATTTTAGGTGAACTATAAATCCCAGCAACCACAACTCTTAAATGTCAAGCTCTATTTTCCCCAAACTCCACCAGTGTTCACATTTGGGCATATTGAGTATTCATGCCAAGTTTGGTCCAGATCCACCATTATTTGCATCCACAGTGCTGCCTGGATGTAGGTGAACTACAACTCCCAAACTCAAGATCAATGCCCACCAAACCCTTCCAGTATTTTCTGTTGGTTATGGGAGTTCTTTATGCCAAGTTTGATTCAATTCCATCGTTGGTGGGGTTCAAAATGCTCTTTGATTGTAGGTGAACTATAAATCCCAGCAACTACAACTCCCAAATGGCAAAATAAACCCCACCATTATTCAGATAGTAGGTGCTCTATTGTTCATATAGAGTTGTCCTACGGCAGCAGCATTCAGAGAGGAGAGGAGGATGATCATGGGAACTCTCGGGTGACGTTAGTGACGAGATCGCTCTATTGTGATCTGTTAAGGAACCAACAATTACCACTCCTGCCCAGAGAATTATGGGTTACGATTATCAATGCAGATCGAGTGGAGCGGGTGGCTAGTTTTAAGTTTGTGGGTGCGACATTGTTCTTGAAGAGTGCCCAGCAGAGATTGCATTCATCTCCGAGACTTTTAAGGAAACGATGGCTGTGTTGCACTTTAGGACAGGAAAAGCCCTCTGACTTTAAACACCACACTGTTGGATAGGGAAACAATCCTTTTATTGAAGATAATTAAAAAGTAGTAAAGTAAAAAAGCACTTTAAAGAAATAGGTAAATCCAATTAGATAGGAAGATAAGCAGGAACAAGGTAGTCCAGGGTAATAGTCCATAAAAACAAAGTCAAAACTTCCCAAATGCAAGAAATCAGGAAACACGAATCCCAGGCACGAATATAAAAGCATAGAATCCAAGAATCAAAACTATGAAACAAAGGCACTTAAAACATGAATTTCCTAAGCAAAGCTTCCATGAAACAAGGACGACATCTTGACTTGATTCCAAACTATGCTTCATCTGATTACATATCCTGTACTTGGGACTTTTATCTCCTTGTTAGCTATGTCTCTAACTCTCAGAAATTGGTATCGCTTTAGCCAAGAATTTCTTATCTTTTTATCTTGGAGCCTGGCAGAACGCCGAAGCCACTGTTCGGCTCTCCTGTTTTGACTGATCTCCTCTTGTCTATCTATTTGCTCATTAACTTCTGCAGCTGGGCCAGGTGCCGAGCTGTTTTCATGTTCCCTATCATGGGAACTCTCGGGTAGCAATTCAGGGAGCACAACATCATCCCCACACCCCTCAGGGACATTCTCATGGGAAACTGAGGATCAGGGATCTCCTGGTCATTCTCTGTATCAATATCCTTGACCAAACCATTGCCATCTTGCAACTCATTGACATCACTCCCTACATTCAAAGCACCCTGATCCTGAAACACAATAACAGGCTGAGTTCCAACAGGCTGGTGGCGTCGTACTCCAGAGCAGGAACACCTCTGACTTGGAACACCACACCAGCTTGGTAAAACCAGCAAGCAGTTTATTGTAGAATATATGTAGGCAAAGCAATAAAAAATAGTAGAATAAAAGTCCAAAATTCAAGATAATTCAGAAACTTTAAAAGGAAATCAGGTCCATCTATATAAATAAAAATATAATATTCGTTTGTGGGATTAACGTAACTCAAAAATCACTGGGCGTATTGACACCAAATTTGGACACAAGACACCTATCAGGCCAACAAGTGACCATAACTCATAAAACACTGAAATACCAGCAGAAGGGAGTTAAAAGCCAAAAAAAGCAAAAAGACGCTACATGCATGTGCAAAAATGACTCCCCCTGGCAAACAACACACACGATAGCATATCCACACTCTCTTTCAGACTACAACTCCCAGCATCCTCTAGACCGGGCCTTTTAGGAGAGGAAGATGATCCAAATGCACTGCTTCCAATCTGCAAGTTTTCTTCTTCTTGGATTTCTTTAAGGGCATCCCAATTTCCTATTCCTGGACTGCAACTCCCAGCAATCCACCAGATAGATAAGGTAGATAGATTAGAGATAGGTAGGTAGATAGATTGATCAGGAGGACTGATTGGAGTTGCAGTCTAAGAATAGTTAGAGAAGGAAGAAAGGGGAGAAAGAGGAAATAAAAGTGCGAGAAAGAGAAGAATGGGGGGAAGGAAGGAGAGAAGGAAAGGAAAAATAGGAAGGAAGAAGAGAAAGAAAGAAGAAGAGAAAGATGGAGGAAAGGTTGGCCACAGCAACGCTTGGTGGATACAGCTAGTTAGTACATATAAATCCATGAAGCCAGGAACTTGAAACCATGAAGCAAAACAGCAGGAACTCTTGAGCAAAACCAAAACTTGGCAACAACTTGATACATGAAACATAGAGCACTTGAAAACGAACCCAGCATGAATTAACAACGTTGACTTGACTGAAACACTAGTCTCCCATGAATCATTATAAACCCTTTCCAAAACCGGAAACCATGAAGGAAAACAGCATGAACCCTCAGGCAAACAACCCAAAACTTGGCAACAACTTAATACATGAAACATAGAGCACTTGAAAACAAAACCAGCATAAATTAGCAACGTTGACTTGACTGAGACACTAGTCTCCCATGAATCATTATAAACCCTTTCCAAAAGCCAAAACTCACAGAATGCACTTTCCCACTAGATAACTGTTTGCTGTAAATGAGCAGAGTGGCTGAGATTCTAAAAGTTCTGCCTCTGTTTACTAAAACTTTGCTTTCTGTCCAAGGTTTCACTGATCTTTCCTTCTGCACCTGGTACAGCAATCTCAGCATATTTTCAGGTTGTTGCTCTGAGAAAAGTGGTGAAAGGTCTTTCTCAGGAATGTGGCCTTTCTCAGGCCTCTCTTCTGAACTTAACTCCAACCTAGGCAAACCCTCATCCCCAGGCCCATCATCAGGAACATCATTCCCATTCCCATTACGCACATCAACATGAACATCACTCCCAACATGAACTTCATGAGTATCATTCCCATCATGAGCATCAGACAATACAATCACAGGCTGAACAGGCCTTCTCAGTGGTTGCGCCTTCTCTCTGGAACTCCCTCCCCATCGAAGTTAGAACAGCCCCCTCCCTTAAACACTCATCTATGCTCCATAGCTTATGGAGAGGTTGATGAGTAATGAAACCCCCCTCCTTCCCGACCAATGTCCTTGTTAAGGGTTTACACATTTGTAGTAAACTTTTACAATTTTTAGAGCATTGCGCAGGATCTTTGAAAAAGTCATTTTCGAAATTGTACAAAATGATAAGGTTGTGGGTGAACTACAACTCACATCGTGCCAGGTGAACCCCCTAAAACTCCATCAGTACTTAAAGTTTGTTATGTTGGGCAAGTTTGCTCTAGATGCATCATCAGTGAGCAGTAACCACACCAGCTTGGTAAAACCAGCAAGCAGTTTATTGAAGAAGCTATGTAGGCAAAGCAGTTAACAATAGCAAAAATAGTAAAGGTCCAATATAGAAAATAGCCCATAAGCTTCAGGGGAAACCAAGATCCATGAGTACATAAAAATCCATGAAACGAGGCACCTGAAGCTATAAAACAAGATAGCAGGAAAATCTCATAGACAAATCTTAAGCTTGGCAAAAACTTGGTACATAAACTAAGAGCTTTTGAAAGCAAGACCGTGATAAAATAACAACGTTGACCCAACTGAGGCAACTCTCTCCCATGAATCCTTATAAAACTTTTTCAGATCCCAAAATGGAAAGGAAAGCATTTCTCCCGACCTTCCCACCAGATGCTGTAGACAAACTTATCGTCTCTGAAGATTTTGTCTCTGTTTACTAAAACTTTGCTTTCTTCCATGATTTCACTATCTTCTCTCGCATTATCTTCTGCAGTCCCCGGTGGCACAGTGGGTTAAACCCCTGTGCCAGCAGGACTGAAGACTGACAGGTCACAGGTTTGAATCCGGGAAGAGGCAGATGAGCTCCCTCTATCAGCTCCAGCTCCTCATGCGGGGACATGAGGGAAGCTTCCCACAAGGATGATAAAAACATCAAATCATCCGGGCGTCCCCTGGGCAATGTCCTTGCAGACGGCCAATTCTCTCACACCAGAAGTGACTTGCAGTTTCTCAAGTCACTCCTGACATGACAAAACAAAAACTTCTACAGCTGACAAATCATCTTTAGTTGTTCTGAGAAAAGCTGTGAAAGGCCTCTCCCAGGAATGTGGCCTTGTGAATCTTCTTGAGACAACTCGGACCTCTCCTGCGAGAGCTTCACTCAGGCCCAAGCAAACCCTCATCCTCACTGCCAACAGACCCAGGTCCACCACCAGGACCATCATCCCCATTCCCATCATGAACATCAACATGAATATCAGACACATTCACAGGCTGAACAGGCTTACATACAACACACCCTGAATTGAGTTCTATATTGAACTCTAAGGTTTCACCCTTATATAGCACAGGCCATCCCCTGCCACACATTGCTGTGGTCCAGTCTGTGTATATGTGTTTTGTGTGTGTGTGTATATGTGTGTTTACGTATATATATGTGGTTTTGTGCATGCATTGTAATGTATTTTTTATTTTTTTGGCTTTTTAAGTCTCTTCTGCTATGTTTTTCAATGTTTTGATGAGTGATGGCCACTCATTGACCTGAACGGTGTATTGTGTCCAAATTTGGTGTCAATTCATCCAGTGGTTTTTGAGTTATGTTAATCCCACAAACGAACATTACATTTTTATTTATACAGATGGGGTTGTGCAATAGTGATTAGAATATGGAAGGATGGGTGTTTTTGTAATCCAACATAGGCAATGTGTATTGGGAATGGCATTCCATTTCGTTGTGCGGTGTGCAATGACAATAATAATAAGGAAAAATATTCTCTTCTTAGGGATTAACCTTTTGGCATCAGGTTAATCCCTAAACCCGGATGCTAGTGCTCAATCAATCATTGGCTTTGGGTTCAAGTTGGTGCCGCAAGCCTTTGAGCCCCATTGAGCTCTTCCTTGGCCTTCTCTGCTGCAAAACAGCCTTGCGGGTACAAACAATGGGGCGAAGGAGACATGACTTCAGGCCCCACTAATGGCTCTTCCCGCAGGGAAATTGCCCGGCTGGCAACTCCGCTGAAGGGCAAGTCGGGGCAACTTTTCGCCCGGGAAATGCGAACCGCGGCGTCTTGAGTGGTGGTTTGGCAGAGATCTGTCCCGGCGGCGCACCCTCTGTTTGTGCCCTGGGTGTGTATTTGTGGGCCTTTCTTGCACAGTTCTTGGCTTGCTTGCAGATGCCAAGGACTAATCCTCTTCTTGACCAGTGGCATTCCTTGCCAGTGACGGGGCTGGCAAAGCAATCTGACTGAACTGCCCTGAAGAAGCCTCCTTTCAGTACGAATCTGGCCATTTTCGGTATAACAGTGTTCCCTCGCTACTTTGCGGTTCACTTTTAGCAGACTCACTTTTTCACGGTTTTCAAAAAATTTAATTTAAAATATATATTGAGGTATTTTCAGACTGCATGGCCCTCTCTAGGTGTCCCTTCCCATATTAATAATAACAGAATTTCTATATTACCTTCCTGGTTGGGGTCCCTTTTGACTAGGCTGGATGGCCATCTGTCGGGAGGGTTTTGATCCAATGATAAGATTCTATAAAATCTATATTATATATGCACACATACATGCACACACATACACTCACTGTCTATCATATCTTTCCTATGATGGCCACCTGTTGGGAGGGTTTTGAAGGTGCCTGAATTGGGTTGGACTGGATGGCCTTTGATCCAACTATAAGATTCTATTATATATGTATGTATGTATGTATGTACATACATGCACACACACACATGCACAGTCTCCTATCTTTCCTATGATGGCCACCTGTTAGGAGGGTTTTGATGGTGCCTGAATGGGATTGGACTGGATGGCCTTTGGGGGTCCTTTCTGACTCTAGGATTCTATAAACAGAGGCTGGATGGCCATCTGTCAGGAGGGTTTTGATCCAATGATAAGATTCTGTGAAATACATACATATATATATATTATATGCACACATACATGCACACATATACACTCACTGTCTATCATATCTTTCCTATGATGGCCACCTGTTGGGAGGGTTTTGATGGTGCCTGAATGGGGTTGGACTGGATGGCCTTTGGGGGTCCCTTTTGACTCAAGGCTGGATGGCCATCTGTCAGGACGCTTTTGATCCAACTATAGAGTCCCTTCTGACTCTAGGATTCTATAAACAGAGGCTGGAGGGCCATCTGTCAGGAGGGTTTTGATCCGATGATAAGATTCTGTGAAATACATACATATATATATATATTATATGCACACATACATGCACACATATACACTCACTGTCTATCATATCTTTCCTATGATGGCCACCTGTTGGGAGGGTTTTGATGGTGCCTGAATGGGGTTGGACTGGATGGCCTTTGGGGGTCCCTTTTGACTCAAGGCTGGATGGCCATCTGTCAGGACGCTTTTGATCGAACTATAGAGTCCCTTCTGACTCTAGGATTCTATAAACAGAGGCTGGAGGGCCATCTGTCGAGAGGGTTTTGATCCAACTATAAGATTTTTTGATATACTGATAATACATACACACACACTGTATTTCATCTCTTTCATATGCTGGCTGCTTGTTGGGAGGGTTTTGATGGTGCCTGAATGGGGTTGGACTAGATGGCCTTTGGGGGTCCCTTCCAACTCTAGGATTCTATAAACAGAGGCTGTTTCGTGGGTTTTTGCCGCCGCTGCTCTCCGAGGCACTTCCCCTCCTCAGTCCTCCCTCCCTCCAGCCTTGAAGGGCCTTTCCTTCCTTTCCTTCGCTTTACTTTAAGTTTATAAAGACTTAAAATAGTGTATAACTACTAAAATAATGTATACATATTAAAATAAATATAGCCTCCCTACATGGCGGTTTGTCACTTATTGCGGGAAGTCCTGGAACCGCAATAAGTGAGGGAATACTGTATTTCCACTGGCGTCCGTGTTTCAAATCTAAAGCGCACTCCAATTTTGGCAAGGCCGTTTGGCCCCAAAATATGAGGATTAGATCCCAGTAAATAAGGTCAATATCATACACAGACACTTATGTTTGACCCCAGGAATCCCGATGCGGCTACGTGATCATCCTGATGGCCATCTATTGGTGCACGGAAGCCATCCCGCTGGCGGCCACAGCCCTCCTCCCCGTGGTCCTCTTCCCCATGCTGGGAATCCTAGAGTCCAAGAAGGTAAGACGCTTCTTCTCCAAGGCAGACCTTTTGCTCAGCACACACGTGTCTGGGCCCATAACCCTTTGTTGGGAATCAGAGCTGTTAAATGAACAAATAAACAACAACAAAGCTTACTAAGCTCATCTTCTAAGGAAGGTAAAAGGACAAAATATCAAAAATATCCATGCAGCTACATTTTGCCTGCAGAAAGGCAAAATGCGTCCTCAGTGGAAGGAAGACAAAGGCAAAGAGAAGGCAATGGAGAATTACCACATGCCCAAGCCAGGGCAATAAAAGTACCTTTCAAGAGGAAGTTATCTCATCCCTCATAGAGTTTCCATTGCTATATCTTCAAATGGGGAGGAGATCGTGGCAAGCAAGAAGAGTAAAGACAGAGCAACTTCTGAGAGAAGCATGCAGAGGAATATAGTGGAAGGAATCCCTCACTCTAACCGTATATCTAAGTCTACCTACTCGTTGAGGTGGTGCAGTGGGTTAAACCGCTGAGCTTGCCAACCAAAATGTCGCTGGTTTGAAACTGAGGCGATCTCCCCCTGATAGCCCCAGCTTCTGCCAACCTAGCAGTTTGAAAACATGCAAATGTGAGTAGATCAATAAGTACCGCTCCGGTGGGAAGGTAATGGTACTCCATGCAGTCGGACATGACTGGACTTGATGTCAGGGGAAAACCTTTACCTTTTACCAATATTATATTATAAAATAATAATAATAATAATAATGTATGATGATGATAATTGTGTTGCTGTGAGTTAAACCACTGAGCTGCTGAACTTGTTGACCGAAAGGTCACAGGTTCAAATCTGGGGAGCTGTATGAGTTCCTGCTGTTAGCCCCAGCTCCTGCCAACCTAGCAGTTCGAAAACATGCAAATGTGAGTAATCAATAGGTACTGCTCCAGCGGGAAGGTAATAGTACTCCATGAAGTCATGCCAGTAGCCAAATGACCTTAGAGGTGTCTATGAACAATGGCGGCTCTTTGACTTAGAAATGGAGGTGAGCACTAACCCCCAGGGATGAACATGATTAGAAAACCTTTACCTTACTCATTGAGGACTGGAGACTTGTGCAGTCCAGGGATGAAACCCAACAAATATAATTTAACCTCTGGCACTGGAGGCAGGAAGGCTTTGCTAGTGAGGGAACTGTGCGTATTGTAATCTCACAATAGTTGGCATATCGTAATCTTGCAATAGTGTATTGAAGACCGCTCTCTCCTCGCGGCTCATGCCTTTTGCAGGTGTGCATGCAGTACCTGAAGGACACCAATATGCTCTTTGTCGGGGGACTGATAGTAGCGGTAGCTGTGGAGCACTGGAACCTGCACAAGCGGATTGCATTGAGGGTGCTGCTGATCGTGGGGGTGAAGCCCGCCTTGTAAGTCAGGCTTGGTCGTTGGGCCTTGCGTGGCGCGCAAGCGACCCATGTGCGGGTTCTCGTCCCCAACCTCCCTGCCTCTCTCCGCAGGCTGATGCTGGGCTTCATGGGTGTCACGGCCTTCCTCTCCATGTGGATCAGCAACACCGCCACCACCGCCATGATGGTCCCCATTGTCCAAGCCGTCCTGGACCAGATGAATGGGGCCGAGGCCAAGCCGGAGAGGCAGGAGGGACACATCAATGCCGCCCTTGCCGTCGTCGGGCTGGAGATGGACGAGAAGGCAGCCACGGGTTTCTCTTCTGTGGCAGGGCAAGGTAAGCCTCGATCCCTACTCGTTGCAGTCCGTGGGCGCCTTTAACCCACACCTCCGTTATCTCGAGATAGGTCTTATCTTATACAGCCTGTGCAGACTTTGGTTTATTCCACACTTGATTAGATGTGTTTCCTGGATTCCTTCCCGAAATGGGCACAAGAAAACAGGCGCAAAGGAAAACAATAACATGGCTGCCTCGTACCAGGAGGGTGTGGGTCCAGGAGGTCACCCGAGGACAAGCAATGTTTCCCCCCGCCCCGACCCCCACAAACACGGACTTCCTTCTTCTGCAGGAAATGGTTTCCTCCCGGAGGTGCCCTCGGACCCCGAGAGGCAGGCGGCCAAGAAGCGCACCAACAAAGGGATGACCCTCTGCATCTGCTACGCAGCCAGCATTGGCGGGACGGCCACCTTGACCGGGACGGGGCCCAACCTGGTCCTGAAGGGACAGATGAACCAGTGAGTGGACCCGTCACTCAGGGGCAGCTCTCCTGCTTCCCATGGCCCTCTCGGTGGCTAGTCCCCTACTATTTCTTCTTCTATGTTTTCTCCCCTTCCTTCTCTTCCTTCACCTCTTCTTTCCTTCCTGCATCTTCTACCTTTCTTCCTTCTCCTCCTCCTTCCTTCCAATTCTCTCTTCTGCTTTCTCCTTCCTTCCTTTTCTTCTTCCCTTCTCTTCTTTGTTCATATCTTCCTTCTCATTTTCCTCCTTTTGAATTTTCTCTTCTTTTCCCTCCCTTTCCTTCTCTTCCTTCCTTCTTCTCTTCTTCCTTTATTCTCCTCTTCCTCCTTCATATCTTTCTTCCTTCATCCTCTACCTTTCTTCCTCCTCCTCCTTTTCTTTCTTTTGAATTTTCTCCTCTCCTTTCCTTCTCCCCTTCCTTCCCTCTCCTCCTCTTCCTTGTTCATATCTTCCTTCCTTCCCTGCCTCCTCCTTCCTTCTCTTCCTTCTTCTTCTTTTGAATTTTCTCCCCTTTTCCCCCTTCTCTTCTTCCTTCTCCTCCTCTTTGTTCATTTCTTCCTTCTCCACCTTCCTTCTTATTTCGACTTGTCTCCTCTTCTTTCCCCTTCTCCCCTTCCTTTTCTCTTCCTTCTCCTTCTCTTCTTCCTTCTCCTCTTGCCTGTTCATTTCCTTCCTTCTCTTCCTCCTCCTTCCTTCTCATTCTCTTCTTTCTCCTTCTTTTGAATTTTCTTCTCTTCTTTCCCCCTCTCCCCTTCCTCCTTTTCCTGCTCTCTTCCTTCCTTCCCCTCCTCCTTGTTCATATCTTTCCTTCTCGTCTTCCTTCTCCTTCTTTCAAATTTTCTCTTCTTTTCCTTTCTTCCCTTGTTTCTCTTCCGTCTTCCTTCCTTCTCCTCCTCCTTGTTCATATCTTCCTTCCTTATCCTCCTCCCTTCCTTTCCCTTCTCCTTCTTTCAGATTTTTCCTCTTCTTTCCCCTTCTCCCCTTCCTTCTCTTCCTTCTCCTTCGCCTCTTCCTCCTTGTTATAATCACTGTAATTCTTCATACTATCTGTGGGCTTATTTTTCTTGTTATGCTCCCTCCCCCCCCCCTCCTCCTCCTTGCCCTTCTGCACAGGTTGTTCCCAGAGAACGGAGACGTCTTGAACTTTGCCTCCTGGTTCGGCTTCGCCTTCCCCAACATGCTCCTGATGCTGGTGCTGGCCTGGCTCTGGCTCCAGATCTCCTTCATGGGATTCAAGTGAGGGCCAAGCTCCTGCTGCGGAGGGGGGGGGGGTGTCTGACCGAGGGACTGGGCTGGCCGGCTGCCCTTTGGCCCAACGGAGATGCTCTGGTGCCAATGAGCACCAACAAGGCAGCATTGATTCACCTCCCAATGGGAATGGCTGATTGGCTGAAGCGGCTGTGAGGTCATGCTCTGCACCCCAGGAGGTCATTTGGGGCCAGGACTGGACATCCAGGAAAGAGTAGGGAGAGGTGTCGGGACTTTTCATGCTTCTATGAGATGGAACATCCCTTTCTGACCAAGTAATAATAGTATCTGCCAAAGTACAAAGAAAGTGGCCTGGGACTACTATATGCCACAACAATATAATAATAATAATAATAATAATAATAATAATAATAATAATAATAATAATTTATTATTATTATTATTATTATTATTATTATTCATCAATACATCACACAGTCCTAGACACTTGGGAAGTGTCTGGCGTGTGATCTAATACATCAGCCAGCATAGTGACCTTGTTTGCTGTGTATTCATCTTATTGTGTTTCTAATAATAGTAATATTAATAATGTCTGCCAAAGTACAAAGAGGGTAGCATAATATAAAACAAACCACATGTAGTTCAGGTTTGATCAGTCCACACACTGCCTTGCCAGAGAAAGAAAATATGTCACGCAAGTGAACAGGAAAGAACAAGTAGTTTACTCTTTGGAGTTCAGAACGACTTATGTACAATATGATCAGTTGCGTGAACTCACTAAATGTCCTTTCATGAGAGATTTAAAATAGTATTTCTTTGTCCATGTGGATAAACTCGTCCAGCAGTTCATGAAGCAAGAGCACACTCCAAACTCTGCCTCTCTCTTTGTTTCTCTCTTCTTCCCTCTGCACTTGCATAGCTCAAGCTTGAACAAAAATGCTACAGTAATCAACAATCCCAGGCTCAGCCATTCCCCCAGGTATTGCCTGACCAATCAGCTTCATGCATCTTATTTTACAATTCACACACACACACACTGATTCCTTGCATGCTCCAATGGCCTGGAACTACTATATGCCACAACAATTTATTATTATTATTATTATTATTATTATTATTGTCTGCCAAAGTACAAAGAGTGTAGCTTGGGACTACTATATGCCATGACAAAATAATAATAATAATAATAATAATAATAATAATAATAATAATAATATCTGCCGAAATACAAAGAGCGTGGCCTGGGACTAATATATGCTGTGAGTTTTCTGGGCTGTATGGCCATGTTCCAATAGCATTCTCTCCTGAAGTTTCGCCCACATCTGTGGTAGGCATCCCCAGAGGTCTGTTGGAAATGAGGCAAAGGGTGTGTGTGTGTATATATATCGGAATAATATCCAGGGTGGGAGAAAGAACCCTTGTTTGTTTGAAGCGACTGTGGATGTTGCAATTAGAAAGCTTGATTAGCATGCCTTGCAGTTGCAAAGTCAATCAGTGAGGGTCTCTGCATAGAGGTAGCGTGGCTGTTGTTGCCTGGTGGAACCCAAGCTTGGGCTATCACAAGCGTCTATCTTTCCCAATGTATATTCCTCTTCAGCTTCCGGAAAACATGGGGCTGCGGGGCCCAGGAGACGGCATCGGAGCGGGCTGCCCTCCGGCTGCTGAAGGAGGAGCACCGCAAACTGGGCCCGGTCTCCTTCGCTGAGGGCAGTGTCCTGGCCGCCTTTGCCCTCCTAGTCCTACTCTGGTTCACCCGGGAGCCCGGCTTCATCCCCGGATGGGCCACCGTCCTCTTCAACAAGGACAAGGAGTGAGTGCCTTTCCCTCATCACGGGGGTAGGAGGGAGAAAAAGACACAAAACACCCTTGGTGGGTAGGCACGTGAGTTCCTCCTCTCACGGCCTCCTCCTCCAGTTGCGCAATGGGACAGGCTGTCTCACAGGCAAGCAGTTAGATCTGATGCAGAAAAACACTGCAGACTCTTGGTCACAGTTAGGAGAGATTTCATATCACAGCCTCTGGCAAAGTATCTAAGAAGGCAAAGAGCAAGCACATGGCAAATAGGAAGTGCACAAAGAAGCTTCTCCCATTTCGCCGTCTAGGGATCACAGGAAATGACTCAACTGTCCCTCTAGGATTATATCTCCACTCTTAGCCCTTCAGCGGACTGAGCTGTGAACACATGGCCAGTAGAACTGTATTTCTTCCACACACCAGAGGTACATGAAATGCATTCCTATCTAATAAGGCATTCTTCAACCTGAATCCGCACCCCATTCATGTCCGCCTTTGGTCTCCCTTGGTTGCTCCTTCTCTCTGGCAAAGAGTATCAAAGATGGCTGAGAGCAAGCACATGGCAAAGAGGAAGTGCACAAACAAGCCACCCCCATTTCTCCCTCCAGGGATTGCCCGCTTATCCCAGATTATTTGGCAGTGTAGACTCATATAGTCCAGTTCAAAGAAGGAGCCTCAGCTGCCCTTCCAGGATCACATCTCCACCCTTCAGTGGACTGTGCTGTGAAGACATGTGCATTAGAGCTGTATTTTTCACACACTGGAGGTACATGCAATGCATTCGTATCTAATATGGCATATTTTCTACCTGACGTCCCCATCGCCTCAACGGGGGAAGGCTGAGTGAGCACCTTTCCCCTACCCTTGAGGGGGGGAAATGTTGGCGGATGTGGCCTCACGGGTCACTCACTCTTGCAGGTATGTGACGGACGCCACCGTGGCCATTTTCGTGGCCCTGCTGCTCTTCATCATACCGGCCACCCGGCCCCGCTGCGGCCCCTGCTTCCAAAGCAGCTTCGACTTGGAAGAAGGAGGAGAAGGCAAGTTTCCGATCCACCAAAGATGCCTTTGTGACGGTCAACACACCAGAAGGCAATGCAGTATTAGAAGGAGGGGAGTAATATAGGATATGGCTTGACATTAGTAATATATCTATGAAAGGGATCTGGGCATCTTAGTAGAACTAAAGCTGAATATGAGTCAAGAGTATGGTGCAATGCAATTCTAGGTTGCAACTAGTGTTGAGATGGAGGGAAGTAATAGAAGCTTTGACTTGACTGTAGTTATATAGACACTTTGCCGTTATCATCACATACTTGACTTATCCTCAGCTTGTGCTGTAATAAGACTCCTGGATGCTTTTCATATATACGAGGGTTATCCGGAAGGTAAGGTTACAAGGCACATAGCTCTCGCTGGGAATTTTCTCAAGGAAAGTTCGTATCACTGCCGTGTAGTGGGAAGCCAGTGAAAACGAATGAGCAGTGCCAGTCGTCAGTAGTTCATCGACTGACATTGTGGTGAAGGTTAGAGGTGGGCATCCTCATTCTGTTTCCCTCCAAGTGCGAACTTCATGCTGTGCGAGGGATATCCGGAAAGTAAGGTAACAAGACACATAGCTTTCGCAGGGAATTTTCACAGGGAAAGTTGGTATCGCCGTTTAGCGGGAAGCCAGCAGAAGAGAACGAGCAGTGACAGTCGTCAGTAGCTCATTGACTGGTGTTGTGAAGGTTAGAGATGAGCATCCTCATTCAGTTTCCCCCCAAGTGCGAACTTCATGCTGTACGAAGGATAGCTGGAAAGTAGGGTTACAAGGCACGTAGCTCTTGTGGGAAATTTTCTCAGGGGAAGTTGCTAACACTGCTGTGTAGCGGGAAGCCAGGAGAAGAGAACAAGCAGTGCCAGTGGTCAGTAGCTCATCGACTGGCGTTGTGGTGAAGGTTAGAGATGAGCATCCCCATTCTGTTTCCCTCCAAGTGCGAACTTCATGCTGTGTGAGGGATATCCAGAAAGTTAGGGTACAATACATGTAGCTTTCACAGGGAATTTTCACAGGGGAAATTGGTATCACTGCTGTGTAGCGGGAAGCCAGCAGAAGAGAACGAGCAGTGCCAGTCGTCAGTAGCTCATCGACTGGCGTTGTGAAGGTTATAGATGTGTTGTCCAGCCTGATTGTCCATTGTGCATCTGGAACATGGGCTCTTCATGCTCCCCCTCCTCGGATGCTTTTCATGGGGGTTCTTGCCCTAATCCCTGTCTTGGCCTCTCTGCAGCCCTGAAGGAGTCCCTACCCCCGGCTCCACTGCTGGAGTGGAAGGTGGTCCAGCGGAAGCTGCCTTGGAGCATCGTGCTGCTGTTGGGAGGAGGCTTCGCTTTGGCCAACGGGAGTGAGGTAGGCGCAGTGTCAGGGTTGTGTGCCTCTCTCCCTCACAGTCAGGCCTTCCCCATGGGTCTGTGTGGGTCTCCACTGCTGAACTGGGCCCAACTGGTACACCAAGGCTTCAAAGAGGCCTCATGCCGAATGCATTTAGAGAGCGCTCCTTGGGATCTTCGCCGACTTGGGAGCCATCCCTTGCTCTTAGTTGGGTTTTCCTACCCAGCTCATTGGGAAAAACAAAATGCTGTTGCTGCTGTTATTACGGATGCTTTGAGCGCCCACTTCCCAACCACACGAGTAGGATTCAGCGTTGTGTCCATTGTATGCATGGGGTTGTCTTCACCGTCTGCCTTTTTCTTTTTTTGCCAGGTGTCCGGCCTGTCCAAGTGGCTGGGGAGCCAGATGACCCCGCTGCAGGGTGTCCCCCCTTGGGCCATTGCCATCATCCTCTCCCTCCTCATTGCCATCTTCACCGAATGCACCAGCAACGTGGCCACCGCCACCCTCTTCCTCCCCGTCTTTGCGTCCCTGGTGAGGCCTCATCCAATGGGCTTTCCTCTCTTGGGTGTCAATAAGGGGGCATTTTAGAGGGCCGGAGTTCACATGTTCATGCGAGGCCTGAATGTCCACTTTCCCCCCACCCAGTCGCAGTCCATTGGGGTGAACCCACTCTACATCATGATTCCTTGCACTTTGAGCGCCTCCTTCGCCTTCATGCTCCCCGTGGCCACGCCGCCCAATGCTATTGTCTTCTCCTACGGACACCTCCGCGTCACTGACATGGTAAGGCGGGCCCCCTGCGCAGCCCAACACTCTGCAATTCCCAACCCTTTTTGTTTTTTGAGTCACGACCACTGGTTTTTTTGAATAGGGGAAATGAAAACATATTGAAAATCGTATTCAAGCCGTCCCAGAGTTACAAACATCTGACTTACAACCGACTCCTTGTTAAGAACTGGGCTGAGACAACAGCAAATGAGACTCCTCTCCTTCCTTCCCTTCTTCTTCTCTTTCTCTTCTCCTTGGGGTCAAACACTTCTTCTCTTCTTTTCCTCCTCCTTCTTTTTCTCCTTCGGGTCAAATTCTACTCCTGCTTCTCTTTTTCTCCTTTCCCTTCTTCTCCTTCTGGTCAAATACTCCTTCTCCTCTCCTTTTCTTTACCCTTCCCCTTCTTTTCCTTCTCTCCTCCTCCTTCTTCTCCTTGGAGTCAAACACTCGTTTTTCTCCTCCTTCTCCTCCATTTCCCCCTTTTTCTTCTTCTCCTTGGGGTCAAATACTCCTTCTCCTCTCCTTCTCCTTCTCCTTCCCTTTTCCCTTCTCCTCCTTTTCCTTCTCGCCTTCTCCTTTTTCTCCATGGGATCAAACACTCCTCCTTCTTTTCCTTCTCTCCTCCTTCTCCTCCTCCTTGGACTTAAACATTCCTTCTTTTCCTTCTCTTTCTTCTCCTTGGAGTCAAACACTCCTCCTCCTCCTCTTTGAAGTCAAACATTCCCTCTCCTTGGAGTCACAGCTTCTCCTCCTCCTCCTTCTCCTTGGGCTCCTTCTCCTTCTTCTCCCCCTTCCCTTTGGAGTCAAACCTTTTTATCCTCCTTTCCCCCGCCTTTTCTTCTTCTTCTTGGGCTCAAACACTCCTTGTTCTCCACTCCTTCTTCTCCTTTTCCTTCTTTCTTCCTTTTTCTCTTTGGGGTCAAACACTCCTCCTCCTCTCCTTCATTTCCTTTTCATCTTCTTCTCTTCCTTGGAGACAAACATTCCTTCTTCTTTTTCTCCTTCTCCTTGGGGTTAAACACTCCTCCTCCTCCTTCTCTTCCTTCTCCTTGAGGTCAAACAATCTTTCTTTTTTTCCCCCTCCTCCTCCTTGGGGTCAAACACTCCTCCTTCTGGGTTGTTGTAGGTTTTTTTGGGCTGTATGGCCATAGTCTAGAGGCATTCTCTCCTGACGTTTCGCCTGCATCTATGGCAAGCATCCTCAGAGGTAGTGAGGTCTGTTGGAACTAGGAAAAAGGGTTTATATATCTGTGGAATGACCAGGGTGAGACAAAGGACTCTTGTCTGCTGGAGCTAGGTGTGAATGTTTCCTCCTCCTCCTTCTTCTCTTTCTCCTTCTCCAGGCGAAAACAGGGATCGTGATGAACATTATTGGTGTGCTCTGCATCACGCTAGCCATCAACAGCTGGGGCCGGGCCATGTTCCACCTGGACGCCTTTCCCACCTGGGCCAATGCCACTCTTGGGGAATGAAGGCCGCGACCCAAGGACGACGACGATGGTGCGCTGATTGGGGTCCGACCCAAAGGATCCGCCTCCCCTCTGAACCTGGCAGAAGGGCCCCAAAGCAAAAAGGGCATGCAAGTGAACCAAAGAGGGAGAAGGAGCTGGTACGGACCCACAGCAGAGCGGCACTGGGGGAAAGGGCTGGAATCCCTTTGCGCTTCCAAAGGGCAGCTTTTTAAAAATATGGACCAAGCAACTTTTGCACTTTGGAGGGTCTTCCTGGAGAAACAGATGGGCCTTTCAGACCTCTCTCCCCTTTCTATCCCTTTCCTTCCCTATTTCCCTTCCCCGAATCCTTCTAGCCGTCCGTCGCAAAGGGTGAGCCTGCAGGGCAGGGCTCTTTTAAAATATTTTTTCGGACAGAGTGTTTGATTCACTTTATAAAGAAATAAATATTATTTGTGTTCTGACCTTTGGAATCACCGCTCCTCCCGGGCGGTCTGTTTCCTCTTTCTCTCTCTCCTTGCTGGAGAGACTAAAGCGTGTTTCAAAGGAGGCACCGGGGTGGAGTGGCCCGAGTGCAGCCACTTTGCAAGGGCCTCCTTCCTGCACACAAATGCCAGAACATCCAGGGTGGGAGAAAGAACTCTTGTCTGTTGGAGGCAAGTGTGGATGTTGCATTTAATCTGTCATATACCAGTGCAGGAACACCTCTGACCTTAAACACCACACTAGCTTGGTAAAATCAGCAAGCAGTTTATTGAAGAATATCTGTAGGCAAAGCAGTAAAATTAGCAAAAACAGTAACGTTCCAAAACAAGGAATAGTCCATGAACTTCAAGGCAAAATAAAGTCCATTGGAACAAAAATCCATGAAACAGGGCAGAAGAATCCATGAAACAAGGCAGCAGGAAAAATCCAATACACAAACCAGCAGACAACCAAAAACTTGGTACATGAAACTAAGACCACTTCAAAGCAAGACCATCCTGAAATTCCAATGTTGACTCGACTGAGGCAATCCTTTCCCATGAATCAATATAAAGGTTTTCCAGATCCAAAAACCGAAAGGAAAGTGTTTTTCTCGATTTTACCAACAGATAAAGGTTTCTAATTTCTCTTTTCCTGGAAATTAACTGATTTGCACCTGAGCACTCTGTCTCTGTTTACAAAAGCTTTGCTTTCTATCTACACTCTCATTAACTTGACTCTCATTAACCTCTGCACCTGACAAATCATCTTCAGACATTTTCTCTGAGAAAGACTGTGAAGGGCCTCTCCCAGGAATGTGACCTTGTGAATCTTCCTGAGAAAGCTCAGGCCTCTTGTGAGCTTACCTCAGGCCCAGGCAAACCCTCATCCCCATTGCCAACAGACCCTGACCCACCATCAGGAACATCAACCCCATTCCCATTATGAATATCAGACACAGTCACAGGCTGAACAGGCTGACATACAACATAATCACCTTGATTAACATTGCAGCTTCAAAGCCTGGCTGCTTCCTGCCTGGGGGAATCCTTTGTTGGGAGGTATTGTTTCCTGTCTGGGATTCCCCTGTTTTCTGAGTGTTGTTCTTTATTTACTGTCCTGATTTTAGATACTTTTTTAATCCTGGTAGACAGATTTTTGTTAATTTTCATGGTTTCCTTGTTTCTGTTGAAATTGTCCACGTGCTTGTCTCACGCTGGTCCTTCCACAGATCTATAAAGCTCCCTTGTCTAGTTTCTAATATACCCCACAACCTATGAGGAAGGAGCCTTCGGTGGTGAAATGGGTTAAACCCATGTGCTGGTAGTACTGAAGACTGACATGTTGGAGGTTTTAATCTGGGGAGAGCGTGGATGAGCTCCCTCTGTCAGCCCCAGCTCCCCATGCCTCCCACAGGTAAAGTAAAGGTAAAGGTTTTCACCTGACATTAAGTCCAGTCGTGTCTGACTTTGGGGTGTGCTGCTCATCTCCATTTCTAAGCCAAAGAACCGGCATTGTCCATAGATACCTCCAAGGTCATGTGGCTGGCATGACTGCATGGAGCGCCCTTACCTTCCCACTGGAGCGATGCCTATTGATCTACTCACATTTGCATGTTTTTGAACTGCTAATTCGGCAGGCTGGGGCTGACAGCAGGAGCTCACGCCGTTCCCGATTTGAACCTGTGACCTATCGATTTGAACCTGTGACCACTGCGTCACCGGGGGCGCCTCTCCCACAAGGATGGTAAAATATCAAAACATCAGGGTGTCCCCTGGACGATGTCCTTGCAGACGACTAATTCTCTCACATCAGAAGTGGCTTGCAGTTTCTCAAGTCGTTCCTGGCACACACTCAAAAAACCCTTTGAGGATGCCTGCCATAGATGTGGGCGAAACGTCAGGAGAGAATGCTTCTGGAACATGGCCATACAGCCCAGAAAATTCACAGCAACCCAGTAATTCAGGCCATGAAAGCCTTTGACAACACAAAGAGCAGAAGGAGTCACCGGGCAACCAACACAATTGGCCCTTGTGCACAGAGAGACCAAAGACAACAGAATGTTCGCACAAAATTTCACAGTTTGCTGATTATTTGCGCACACAAAAAAAGGAGATGCCTGCCCAAGTCTTTGGATTTCCAAGTTTTGTCAGCCTTGGTTCGCAATTTGCATGCTAGAGCAAAACTATAGAAATACGAAAAGTTTTGTTCAGGGAATAGATCTACAAAAGTAATACAAATTCTGACTTTGGGTTGGTTCTGTTCTTTTAAAACTTTTTAAAACTTTGCAACCACTATCCTGCAAAATGAAGGAAACAGAGAGAGAGAGAGAGGCTCTAACTTTTAATTTAAGCTTGAATAGACAAAGGAGTGAAATGGGGAGACCAAGGCCAGCACATTCATCTCCGAATAGGTTTACAGCACTCTTCTCCCCACTACTTCCATTGAAAAGAGTGTTTGGGAAACAGCACAAAGGGAGGCCAGGCTTAAAGGGGGGAGGCTTGCTGGCCGGGACCCCAGAAGTGTCTCTCTCTCTCTCTTTCTTTCTGGGAGGGACTCAATGCAGGCAGGGCGCCATTCATTCATTCATTCCGCCTGTGGCCGTGTTGGTTGCGTTAAACCAACAGCAACTGACCAAGGCAGGCAAGGTGGGACTGACCGAGGATGCGATGGCAGAACGAGAAGGGAGGCATAGACGAACTTCAGCAATATTAAACAGGGAATGAACACAAGGAAACTTTGTGTGTGTAGGTTTGGGGAAGGGGATAGGCAATCATTGAATGCAAAGCCTCGACACAGCTGACGTTACTTAAAAACATTCCCAATACAGTTTAAAAATCTCCAAACAGAAATATCATTGGAATGACACTGTAAATCATCACCTTCCTCTGAGAAAAATGTATAACATTACAAAGGACTTTCACCTCGCCCGCTTCATAGGAAATCTGCTACCAAACAGGAGCTTTTTTGTTGAGTTCCAGGGGCAGAGAAGCAAATGGCGGAAACAGAAGAACAGGCTGCCTCAGGAGAGGGTGCTTGCTCCGTACATGTTTATCATTCACACAAATGAGCAGCTACTGCCAGAAGGGACAGTTTCATCTATACTAACGATCATGCCATCACCACCCAAGCAAAGAGATTTGAAATGGCTGAACAGAAGCTCTCCGAAGCTCTAGGTGCTCTTACTGCCTATTACAGGGGAAACCAGCTGATTTCTAATCCATCTAAGTTTTATCTATGCTGACGATCATGCTATCGCCACTCAAGCAGGGAGCATTGAAATGACTGAAAAGAAGCTCTCCAAAGCTTTAGGTGCTCTCACTGCCTATTACAGGGAAAACCAGCTGATTCCTAATCCATCTAAGATTCATCTATGCTGACGATCGTGCCATCACCGCCCAAGCAGGGAACTTTGAAATAACTGAACAGAAGTTCTCCAAAGCTTTAGGTGCTCTTACTGCCTATTACAGGGAAAACCAGCAGATTCCTAACCTATCTAAGTTTCGTCTATGATTATGATCGTGCCATCACCACTCAAGCAGGGAGCTTTTAAATGGCTGAACAGAAGCTCTCCAAAGCTCTAGGTGCTCTTACTGCCTATTACAGTGCTGGCTTTGGCCTTTAAAGCCCTAAACGGTTCTGGCCCTGCATATCTATCCGAACGTATCTCGGCCTATCAGCCCACCAGGACCCTAAGATCTTCGGGAGAGGCCCTTCTCTCTATCCCGCCTGCTTCACAGGTGCGGCTCGCGGGAACGAGAGATAGGGCCTTTTCTGTGGTGGCCCCGCGGCTTTGGAATGCCCTCCCTATAGAGATAAGATCAGCCACTTCGCTGATGGCATTTCGGAAAAAACTGAAAACATGGATGTTTGAGCAAGCATTCGGCTAATCCGATGCGATGAAGTTTTTGGATCACGGACTGGCAATCACAAATAACGAAATTGGATTATGTTTTTAACTAAGAGATGCATTGGTCTGTATTGGTGGCCCAATACTGTGTACTGTACATGTATGTGTTTTATTTTTTAATCGGAATTATTGTTGTTTTTAAATGTTGTAAACCGCAATGAGTCGCTGTTTTAGGCTGAGATATTAGCGGTATACAAGTGTACCAAATAAATAATAAATAAATAAATAAATAAATACAGGGAAAACCAGCTGATTCCTAATCCAAATAAGATTCATCTACGCTGATGATCGTGCCATCACCGCTCAAGCAGGGAGCTTTTAAATGGCTGAACAGAAGCTCTCCGAAGCTTTAGATGCTCTTACTACCTATTACTGGGGAAACCAGCTGATTTCTAATCCATCTAAAATGTATATGTGTGCTTTCTATCTTAAGAACAGGCAAGCATCTCAAGCTCTGGGGATGACCTGGGAAGGAATCCCACTGGAGCATTGCAGCACACCCAAATCCCTGGGAGTCACTATGGACCGTGCTCTGGCCTACAAGAAGTACTGCTTGGCTAGCAAGCAAAAAGTTCGTACTAGAAACAATATTGTACAAAAGCTGACTGGCACAACCTGGGGATCACAACCAGATACAGTGAAAACATCTGCCCTTGCGCTTTGCTACTCTGCTGCTGAGTATGCGTGCCCAGTGTGAAACACATCCCACCACGCAAAAACAGTGGATGTGGCTCTTATTGAGACATGCTGCATTATCACAGGATGTCTGCGCCCTACACCACTGGATTATACTGTTAAATTATACTGTTTAGCCGGTATTGCACAATTTGACATCCGCCAGGAAGTAGCAACCAATAATGAAAGGACCAAGGCAGTGACATCTCTGGCCCATCCTCTGTTCAGATATCAGCCAGCACGCCAATGCCTTAAATCAAGAAATAGTTTTCTAACATCTACACAGATACTCGCAAGAAAACCTCAGCAAGTGAGAGTCCAAAAGTGGCAGGCTAAAACCCGGAATCTCAAGCCATGGCTGATATTGAATGAGAGGCTCCCTCCTGGGCACACAGAAGACTGAACAGTCTGCGCTCTGGCACCACGAGATGTAGAGCCAACCTTAAGAAATGGGGCCACAAAGCGGAGACCACAACATGCGAGTGAGGAGAAGAGCAAACTACAGACCACCAACTACAATACAGTCTGAGCACAATGGAGGACCTCCTTATATGCACAATGGAGGACCTCCTTATAGCAACACTAGAGGTACTCCAAGGGGCCAGCTACTGGTCAAAGGACATTTATTTTATTTATTTATTTATTTGCTGCATTTGTTAACCGCCGTTCTCAGCCCTAGGGCGACTCACGGCGGTGTACAACATATAAAAGACAATTTACAATAAAGCCAAGACAACAAAAAACCAACATATCACTAATACACAATCATCTAATTATAAAAATTTCGTATCATGCCAAGTATTTTTTCCAAATACATTACAACTGTACCCTCAGTTCGCTTCTGATATGATAAATAAAATTAGTATTTTTAAAAATTCGGTTAAAATCCATCAAAAACCCTAGAAACCCAAGCGGTGGCCTCTCTGGACCCACAGAGGATTCCTCTGGGGACAAATGCGGTCACTCCGAGGCCGTTTTGCACAACGAGGGCTTTGTGACCCAGATGGCATCACCTGCATCTCTCTCCTCTCCCTCTAATCACAACGGTTCTCAGTGTCTTCCCCAGCAAGACCGAACTTTCCTAATGACAGGGCGAGAGCAAACCAAATTGCAGCCTTTGCCTGAACGGCCTTAAATAAGCACCCCGCGTCCTTATATTCACACAAACACATTGACCCATGTGGAGACACACACACACGCACACTTTTGCATGGTCAGCAGCAATCCAGTCTGTCTCTTTTGGAAATCTCCATGTTGTATCCCAGAGCAGGAACACCTTTGTCTTTAAACGCCACACCAGTATAGTAAAATCAGCAAGCAGTTTATTGAAGGATATATGTAAGCAAAGCAATAAAAATGATGGAAAGAGTATAGTCCAAAACAGTATTTTCCAAAGGTAACAAATGCTCCATGAACTTTTTACAAAGGTAAAAAAACACAAGATCAAAGGATACAAAATCCAAAACAACACCACAGCATGGAGATCCAATACGCAGAACAGGAACCTGGCAAAACTTGACATGACAATTCAATGTTGACGAGACTGAGCTAAAATATTTTCCCCGTCTCATATGAAGCTTTTCCTATCTCATGAAACAAAAGGAAAACATTCCGTTTGCCTTTACAACCTGATAATCTATCTGTCTGTCTGTCTGTCTACTAATCCATTCCACCACCTATCAATCTATCATTCTACCTATAAATCTAACTATCTATTTCTTCAACTATTTATCTACATTTCTTTCTATCCATCTACCTATCGACTTATCTATCTACTAATCCATCCATTTATATATCAGTGTATTAGCCTATCTAACTGTCTGTCTGTCTACTAATCTATTCATCCACCTACCCATCAACCTATCTATCTATCCATCTATTTATCTACCTTTCTAACCATCCATCTACCTATTGACCTATCTATCTACTAATCCGGGATTGTGGCGCAGCTGGCTGAGTGTCAGCTGCATTAAGATCACTCTGACCAAAAGGTCATGAGTTCGAAGCCAGCCCGGGCTGGAGTGGGTGTCCAGCCATTGTGTAGCCCATTGTCGACCTTTGCAACCCGAAAGACAGTTGCATCTGTCAAGTAGGAAAATAAGGGACCACCTTATGTGGGAGGCTAAATTTAACTAATTTATGAGGCCATAAAGAAAGAAGACTCCGGGGAATGTGGAATGCGGAAGAACTTCATCGGTGTCGTTGATGGACGATGAAAAGCAGCAGCTCCCCTGGCGGCCAGAAAAAAGTTAAATAGCCTTGGTGTATTTGTGTGTTAAATGTTGTTTGTCAAACTGGCATTGAATGTTTGCCATATATGTGTTGACTGTAATCCGCCCTGAGTCCCCTGCGGGGTGAGAAGGGCGGAATATAAGAACTGTAAATAAATAAAATAAATAAATAATCCATCCATTTATCTATCCACCTACCTGCCTGCCTGCCTGCATGCCTGCCCGCCCGCCCATCCATCCATCCATCCATCCATCCATCCATCCATCCATCCATCCATCTACTTTTCTATCCATCCATCCACCCATAACTGTCTATCATCTAGTTAACTATCTCTCTATCTATCTATCTATCTATCTATCTATCTATCTATCAATCAATCAATCAATCCAGTCATCCTCCTACATCTCTATCTCTTCAACTATTTATCTACTTTTCTTTCTATCTATCTCTATCCATCTATCTACCTATCTATCTACTAATCTATCCATTTATCTATCAGTCGATCAGCTTGTCTGTCTGTCTGTCTACTAATCTATTCATCTACCTACCTATCAACCTAACTATCTATTTCTTCATCTATTTATCTACCTTTATATCCATCCATCTACCTATCGACGTATCTACTAATCCATCCATTTATCTATCAACCTATCTGCTTATCTATCTGTCTATCCACCCATCCATCCATCTATCTTTCTATCCATCTATCTATATCTCCATCTATCTCTCCATCTATTTATCTACCTTTCTATCCATTCATCTACCCATAGCTGTCTATCAATTATCTATCTGTCTGTCTGTCTGTCTATCTCCATCTATCTACTAATCCATCTATTTATCTACTTTTCTATCCATCCACACACCCATAACTCTCTATCAACTATCTATTTATCTATCTCTTATCCATCTATCTACTAATCCATCTATCTACTAATCCAACCCTAGCTATCGAATTTTCTTTCTATTCATTCATCTAGCCACCTGTCTATCAACCTATCTATCTACTAATCCAACTATCTATCTATCTCTCCATCTAACTTTCTATCCATCCATCTACCTATCTATCGACCTATCCATCCATCCATCCATCCATCTTATCCATCCAGTTATCTATTTATTGACTTTTCCGTCCATCCATCCATCTGTATGTCTATCTCTTATGGGTTGGATTAGATGGCCTTTGGGGGTCTCTTCCAAATCTAGCATTCTATGATTCTCTGTCTTTCATTCCATACACATCTATTTCCTTCTCTGGACATTTTTAAGCAGAGGCCAGGTGGCCATCTGTCAGAAAGGATCAGATAGTGCCTTCCTGCTTGACACAATGGGGCTGGACTGGATGGTCTTTGAGGTCCCCTTTACAGCTTTGCCCTCAGGCAGTCCCTCTTCTGCTGTGTTATTTTTTTTCCTTCATAATAATGATCATTTCGCAAACCACGAAGCCCCCTCCCCCCCTGCGTAAGGGGATACCCTGTCATGTTCACAAAGGCTGAGAATAAGCCTTCTCGCCTGACTCTCCCCTTGAAAAAGGCAAGATTATAGGATGCAAAAGGCTGCCCAGGGATAAAAATAACGAAACCACAACTTAAATAAGGCTGGATATTCTGAATCCGGAGGCGTATTTTTGGAAATACCAAAGGCCCTCTGTGAAGAGGCTCCAGGAGATGGCGGCCGCCCCAGCCTTGCGGTTGACCACATGGCCCTCGAGCCACGTTGTGTGGCCAAAACTTGGGAATCTGGGTCAGCGGGACAGGCGCTGGCTTTGCTTTAAAGGGCAGCAAAACTAAAAGACCTTAGCTAAAATCAGTGTGCGCCTGAGATTTGCATCATATAGTCATCTTATAGCGCGCACACACACATAAACACAATAATAAAATGGGGCTTGGTGTCCTAACTTGGCACACAGAAATCACCGTGACCAACAAAAATACTGGAAACCTTTGGGAGAAATTCACCTTCATTTATAAGAGTTGTAGGAACTGGGATTTATAGTTCACCTGCAATCAAAGAGCATTCTGGACCCCACCAAGGATGCCCCTGGATCTAACTTGGCACACAGAAACCTCCATGCCCAACAAAAATACTGGAAAGCTTTGGAAGAAATTCACCTACATTTATAGGAGTTGTAGGTACTGGGATTTATAGTTCACCTGCAATCAAAGAGCACTCTGGGCTCCACCAAGGATGCCCCTGGGCCTAACTTGGCACACAGAAACCTCCATGACCAACAAAAATACTGGAAAGCTTTGGGAGAAATTCACCTTCATTTATACGAGTTATAGGTACTGGGATTTATAGTTCACCTGCAATCAAAGAGCACTCTGAACCCCACCAATTATGGACCTGGAACTAATTTGGCATACAGAATCTTCATGATCAACAAAAAATACTGGAAGTCTTTGTATGGCTTTATAGGAGTTGTAGTTCACCTACATCCAGAGAGCACTGTGAACCCAAACAATGATGGATCTGGACCAAACTTAGTACACATACCTTATATGCCCAAATTAGAATACTGGTGGGTTTTGGGAGGACTTGTAGGTGCTTGGATTTATAGTTTACCTTCAACTAAAGAGCACTCTGAACCCCACCAAAAAGAGAATTGGACCAAACTTGGCACACAGAACCCGAATTACCATCAAAAAATATGGGAGGTCTTTGGAGAAAATTCATCTTGATTTGAGGGAGTTGTAGTTCACCTAATTTAGAGAGCACTGTGAACCCAAACACCAATGGATCTGGACCAACCTTGGCACGCATACCTGATACGGCCAAATTTGATTCCTGGAGGGGTTTAGGGGAGGATAGACCTTGAATTTTGGGAGTTGTAGTTCACCTACAACCAGAGAAACTGTGATCCCCCCACCGACAACGGACCTGAATCAAACTTGACACACAGAACCCCTATGACCAACTGAATATACTGGAGGGGTTTGCGGGAAACTGACCATAATTTCTGGGAGTTGTAGTTCACCTACAACCAGAGACACTGTGACCACCAGTGACAATAAACTGGGACCAAACTTGACACACAGACGAATTGAACCAACTGTGGGGTTTTGAGAGGATTGACTTATCATGGTGGGAGTTGTAGTTTACCCTGCAGCCAAAGAACACACTGAACCCCACTGATGGTACATATGGAGCAAACTTGCCCAACATAACAAACCTGAAGTACTGATGGAGTTTCAGGGGGTTAACCTGGCACGATGGGAGTTGTAGTTCACCCACAACCTTATGCATATTGGACAATTAAAAATCTGACTTTTTCAAATAGCCTGGGCAACACCAAGTACACAGGCTAGTGTGTGTGTGTATGTGTGTATATATCTTGTATATATATCTTTGGGGAAGAATTCGCTTGTTGTACCTCTACATTGTCACTTTTTTGTACACATGTATTTTATACTGTGGTCAACAGTGCTGGCATGCCCGCATGTTGTTGATTCTATAACAGAGTTAGGAGCCAATAGGAATTTGAACAAGGATCACAATTGGCCCCCAGACCGGGCTTTGGACATGCCTGGCAGTCTTTCTCCCATTAAGGTCATACCTGAACATTAAGAAGAACGTTTCGTTGGAAAGAAGAGCTGTTCGGCACTGGAGTCTCTGTCACAGAGTCCCCTTCTCTGGAGGCTTTGAAGCAGAGGCTGGACGGCTGGACGGCTTTGAAGCAGAGGCTTTGACTGTGCCCTCCTCCATAGTAGAATGGGGTTGGACTGGATAGCCCTTGGGGGTTCCTTCCAACTAGAGGATCTCAGAATTCCATAGCCATACTTCTCCATAAACTTGCTAATATCTCTGAGGTTAAATGGCCACGGGTCGGGAGGGATGGCATCTTCCTTCAATAATAATAATAATAATAATAATATTAATAATAATAATAATAATTGCACACATTATTCGCCGATACATCACACAGTCCTAGACACTTGTGAAGTGTCCGATGTGTGATCCAATTCAACCGCCAGCAGAGTGTCTGCTGTGGTCTCATTTAGTTTTGTTTCAAATAATAATAATAATAATAATAATTATTATTATTATTATTATTATTAATATAATAGTAATATTATTTTCTTTCCTGGAAGAGTGGGTTGGACTGGATGGCCCTCGGGGTCCCTTTCAATTCTAGGAGAATAATAATAATAATAATAATAATAATAATAATGGATAATATAATAGTAAAGGTAAAGGTTTCCCCCTGACATTAAGTCCAGCCATGTCCGACTCTGGGGGTTGGTGCTCAACTTCCTTTCTAAGCCGAAAAGTCGGCGTTGTCTGTAGACACCTCCAAGGTCATATGGCCGGCATGACTGCATGGAGCACCGTTACCTTTCCACAGAAGCGGTACCTATTGATCTACTCACATTTGTATATTTTCAAACTGTTAGGATGGCAGAAGTTGGGGCTGACAGCGGGAGCTCACGCCCCTCCCCAGATTTGAACCTGTGACCTTTTGGTCGCAGTAATTCAATAATAATAACAGATAATATTAAATAGTAATTGTATCTTCCTGTCTGGCAGAGGGGGGATAGACTGCATGGCCCTTTGGAGTCCCTTCCAACTCCAGGAGTTTAATAATAATTACATAATAGACAATAATATAATAGTAATCCAATAATAATAATTGATAATAATGAATGATAATATAATAATAATTCTATTTTCCTTCCTGGCAGAAAGGGGTAGGACTGCATGGCCCTTTGGGGTCCCAACTTTAGGAGTCTAATAATAATAATTATATAATGAATAATAATATAATAGTAATCCAATAATAATAGTAATTATTATTATTATTATTATTATTATTATTTATGGCTTGTAGGTTTTTTCGGGCTATATGGCCATGTTCTAGAGGCATTCTCTCCTGATGTTTTGTCTACATCTATGGCAAGCGTCCTCAGAGGTTGTGAGGTCCCAACCTCTAAGGACACTTGCAATAGATGCAGGCGAAGCATCAGGAGGGAATGCCTCTAGAACATGGCCATATAGCCCGAAAAAATCTACAACAACCCAGTGATTCCAGCCATGAAAGCCTTCGACAATACGGTAATAATTTATAATAGTGAATAATAATATAAGAGTAATTCTATTTTCCTTCCTGGCAGATGGGGGAACTGCATGGCCCTTGGGGGATCCCTTCCAACTCCAGGAGTCTAATGATGATAATGCAGGGGTCCTCAAACTTTTAAAACAGAGGGCCAGGTCACAGTCCCCCAAACTGTTGGAGGGCCAGATTATAATTTGAAAAAAACATGAATGAATTCCTTTGCACACTGTATATATCTTATTTGTAGTGCAAAAAACAGTTAAAAACAATACAATAATTTTAAAAAATAATTAAAACGAACATTTTAAACAAATTTTAACAAATTTTAACAAATGTAGTATTTCAGTGGGAAGTGTGGGCCTGCTTTTGGCTGATGAGATAGGGTTGTTGTTGTGTGCTTTCAAGTCGTTTCAGACTTGGGTTGACCCTGAGCGAGGGCCAGGTAAATGACCTTGGAGGGCCGTATTCGGACCCCGGGCCTTAGTTTGAGGACCTCTGATATAATGGATAATAATATAATAGTAATCCAATAATAATAATAATAAGATAATTAAGAATACTAATATAATAGTAATTCTATTTTCCTTCCTGGCAGAAGGGGTTGGACTGCATGGCCCTTGGGGGTCCCTTCCAACTCTAGGTGTCTGATAGGCCTTTGATCTTTGATATTACTGTCTTTAAAATTTTTTTTAAATTGTTTTTAAATTGTGTTAGATTTTAGCCTGTTCTTGTAAGCCGCTCCGAGCTCCAGGGGAGTGGCGGCATATAAGTTTGAATAATAAATAAATTAAATAAAATTAATAATAATAATAACAGTAAAATAATTTTAAAAATTAATGGATAATATGCTTGGCAGAAGTGCATTGGACTGGATAGCCCTTTGGGGATCCCTTCCATCTCTAGAAGTCTAATAATGATGATGATGCATAGATAATAATATTATCTTTCTGCTCCTCCCTTCCAACTCTAGGATACAAAGATTCTAGGATAGGCCGGATGGCCATCTGTTGAGAGGGGTCGGATCGTGTCTTCAATGGCAGGATGGGGTTGGGCTGAATGACCTTCCAATTATAGGATTCTATCTACTTATCTATTTATCTATTAGGGGTTGGGCTGGATGCCCTTAGGGAGTCCCAATTATAGGATTCTATCTATCTATTTATCTATTAAGGGTTGGACTGGATGGCCTTTGTGGGTCCCTTCCAACTCTAGGATTCTATCTATCTACTTATCTATTTATCTACTAGGGGTTGGACTGGATGGCCTTTGTGGGTCCCTTCCAACTCTAAGATTCTATCTATCTACTTATCTATCCTTTAGGGGTTGGACTGGATGGCCTTTTTGGGTCCCTTCCAACTCTAGGATTCTATCTATCTACTTATCTATTTATCCTTTAGGGGTTGGACTGGATGGCCTTTGTGGGTCCCTTCCAACTCTATAGTTCTCTATCTATGTTTCATTCCATACAAATCTATCTCCTTCTCTGCAGGCTTTCAAGCTGAGGCTGAGTGGCCCTCTGTCGAGAGGGATTAGATGGTGCCTTCAATGCCTCGACTAGATGGTTTTGGGTTCCTCTTGACGGCCTCCTTGGACGCTTCAGGACCATAATGCAGACGGGGAGGGAGTGGGGAGAGCCAGTCCCGCTTCAAAAAGCAAAGGAAGACAAGGCCTCTCCGTTGCCTAGGCGACGACAACATGGCCGCCCTCCTCCTCTCCCTCCAAGAGCGCAGGTCCGGGGGGCGGGGCCTAAACCCGCCAATGGGAGGCCTTACTTTCGGAGAGGGCGCCGTCGCCATGGATACCGGACCCTCGAGTGCGCAGGCGCGGGGGGCTCCAGCCGCCATATTTTTGCGGCCTAGCGTTCGGAAGGCAGGCCTCTTCTCGGCGTCGCCATGGAGACCGGTGAGACTAGCACGGGGAAAGGGCTTCCTGGGGATTGTGGGAATGGCGCCTCATTGACCTTCCTTCCTTGTGGTTTTGTTCCTAGAGGACGGCGGGAACCGCCTGCGCTTCCAGATGGAGCTGGAGTTCGTGCAGTGCCTGGCCAACCCCAACTACCTCAACTGTGAGTCCCATTGGTACCCACTGAAGGAGGAATGAATAGGTTCTTGTGGGTTTTTTCGGGCTATAGAGCCATGGTCTAGAGGCATTCTCTCCTGACGTTTCGCCTGCATCTATGGCAAGCATCCTCAGAGGTAGTGAGGTCTGTTGGAAATAGGAAAATGGGTTTATATATCTGTGGAATGGCTGGGGTGGGGCAAGGAGCTCTTCTCTGCTAGAGCTAGGTGTGAATGTTTCAACTGACCACCTTCATTAGCATTTGAAGGATTGCCTGAGCCTGGGAAAATCTCCTGCTGAATCTCCCAGGCTCAGGCAGGCCTTCAAATGCTAATGAAGGTGGTCAGTTGAAACATTCACACCTAGCTCCAGCAGAGAAGAGTTCTTTGCTCCACCCTGGTCATTCCACAGATATATAAACCCTTTTTCCCAGTTCGAACAGACCTCACTACCTCTGAGGATGCTTGCCATAGATGCAGGCGAAACGTCAGGAGAAATGCCTCTAGAACATGGCCATATAGCCCGAAAAAACCCACAAGAACCTAGTGATTCCAGCCATGAAAGCCTTAGACAATACGAGGAATGAATAGGTGAATTAATCAAGCAAGGCCAAGCTGTACTCTCCCAGGAGATTGGCTTGCTAGATAATCAGTGGCGCAGGTGGATGGGAACACGTTGTTCCCTCCCCTTGGGCCTGGTCAAGAACTGGCCATTGTGTCTGACTTGATTTGTGTTCCTTTTCCTCCTTCCAGTTCTGGCCCAGAGGGGCTTCTTCAAGGACAAGGCCTTTGCCAATTACCTCAAGTACCTGCTGTACTGGAAGGAGCCCGACTACGCCAAGTTCCTCAAGTAAGAGCCTTTCTTTGGCAGGAAACATTGTGATCATGTTTATTGACACCCAGCTTATTCTTTCGAATCTGGGGAGAGGCGGATGAGCTCCCTCTATCGCAGTGTTTCTCAACCTGGGGGTCGGGACCCCTAGAGAGGTCGCCAAGGGGTGCCAGAGGGGTCACCAAAGACCATCAGAAAACACAGTATTTTCTATGGGTCATGGGGGTTCTGTGTGGGAAGTTTAGCCCAATTCTATCATTGGTGGGGTTCAGAATGCTTTTTGATTGTAGGTGAACTATAAATCCCAGAAAACTACAACTCCCAGATATCAATGCCTATTTTCCCCAAACTCCACCAGTGTTCACATTTAGCATACTGAGTATTTGTGCCAAGTTTGGTCCAGATATAGTGCTCTCTGTAGGTGAACTACAACTCCCAAACTCAAGGTCAAATGCCCACCAAACTCTTCCAGTGTTTTCTGTTGGTCATGGGCATTCTGTATGCCAAGTTTGGTTCAATTCCATCGTTGGTGGAGTTCAGAATACTCTTTGATTGTAGGTGAACCATGAATCCCAACAACTACAACTCCCAAATTATGTTTCATAACAGGAGTAAAATTACAGTTATGAAGTAGCAAAAAAATAATAATATTATGGTTGGGGGTCACCACAACATGAGGAACTGTATTAAAGGGTCGTGGCATTAGGAAGGTTGAGAAACATTGCTCTATCGACTCCAGCTCCTCATACGGGGACATGAGAGAAGCCTCCCACAAGGATGATAAAAACATCAAATCATCCGGGTGTCCCCTGGGCAACGTCCTTGCAGACGGCCAATTCTCTCACAGCAAAAGTGACTTGCAATTTCTCAAGTCGCTCCTGACAAGAAAAAAAAAAAAGCTTATTCTTTCCATAAGGGACTCAAAGCATGACGGCTTCAAACTACAAGAAAGGAGATTCCATCTGAACATGAGGAAGAACTTCCTGACTGTGAGAGCCGTTCAGCAGTGGAACTCTCTGCCTTGGAGTGTGGTGGAGGCTGCTTCTTTGGAGGTTTTTAAACAGAGGCTAGATGGCCATCTGTCAGGGGTGCTTTGAATGCAATATTCCTGCTTCTTGGCAGAATGGGGTTGGACTGGATGGCTTATGAGGTCTCTTCCAACTCTATGATTCTATGGCACAATCTGAAATACACAAATATTAAACAGTATTAAACATCATTAGAGAGGATTGATGGAGATACGGAGTCACATTAATGCCTATATTATTATAATTATATTATTATATTATATATTATTAAATGTGACTAGATCCCAGTGGGAAGTTAACCACGTTCCATGCAGTCATGCTGGCCACATGACCTTGGAGGTGTCTACAGACAATGCTGGCTCTTCGGCTTAGAAATGGAGATGAGCACCAACCCCAGAGTTGGACACAACTGGACTTAATGTCAAGGGACAACCTTTACCTATATATTATTATATTATATTATATTATCAAGCCCTGTTGTACTGGAAGGAGCCCGGCTACACCAAGTTCCTCAAGTAAGAGCCTTTCTTTAGCAGGAAACATTGTGATCATGTTTGTCGACACCCAGCTTATTCTTTCCATAAGGGGACTCAAAGCATGACAACACAATCTGAAATACACAAATATCAAAAAAGTATTAAACATCATTAGAGAGGTTTGATGGAAATACGGAGTCACATTCATGCCTATATTATTATAATTATATTATTATATTATTTATTATAAAATGTGGGTAGATCAATAGGTACCACTCCAGTGGGGAGTTAACAGCGTTCATAGAATCAAAGAGTTGGAAGAGACCTCATGGGCCATCCAGTCCAACCCCCTGCCAAGAAGTAGGAATATTGCATTCAAATCACCCCTGACAGATGGCCATCCAGCCTCTGTTTAAAAGCTTCAGAAGGGAGGCCTCTTCTCGGTATTCCAAAGAAGGAGCCTCCACCACACTCCGGGGCAGAGAGTTCCACTGCTGAATGGCGCTCACAGTCAGGAAGTTCTTCCTCATATTCAGATGGAATCTCCTCTCTTGTAGTTTGAAGCCATTGTTCCTCGTCCTAGTCTCCAGGGAAGAAGAAAACAAGCTTGCTCACTCCTCCCTGTGGCTTCCTCTCACTGTTCCATTCAGTCATGCTGGCCACATGACCTTGGAGGTGTCTATGGACAATGCTGGCTCTGTCTTTGGCAGGAAACATTATGATTATGTTTATCAACACCCAACTTATTATTTCCATAAGGGGATTCAAAGCATGACGGCACAATCTGAAATGCACAAATATTAAAAAGTATTAAACATCATTGGAGAGGATTCATGGAGATATGGAGTCACATTTATTTATTTATTTATTTATTTATTACTTTACTTGTATACCGCAGTTTCTCAGCCTAACAGGCGACTCAATGCGGTTTACAGCAAGGATAAAAATCAACAACGATATACAATTTAAAACCACAAGAGCATAATATACAATATTAACACAACAATAGACAACACAATGCATCTCATAACTAGAATCATGATCCAATTCGTCATCCAATTTTCCAGTTCCTGTAATCATCACATTGATTGCACTGTTTAACCGAATGCCCATTCAAACATCCAAGTTTTTAATCTTCTTCGGAACACCAACAGTGAGGGGGCTGATCTTACCTCCATAGGAAGGGCATTCCACAGCCGGGGGGCCACCACAGAAAAGGCCCTGTCTCTTGTCCCCGCCAGCCGCACCTGTGAAGCAGGCGGGATAGAGAGCAGGGCCTCCCCAGAAGATCTTAGGGTCCTGGCGGGCTGATAGGCCGAGATACGTTCGGATAGATAGGTTGGGCCAGAACCGTTTAGGGCTTTAAAGGCCAACGCCAGCACTTTGAATTGAGCCCGGTAGCAAATCGGCAGCCAGTGGAGCTGGTGCAGCAGAGTTGTATGCTCCCTGCGCTCCGCTCCTGTTAGTATCATGGCTGCCGAGCGTTGGACTAGCTGGAGCTTCATGTCTATATTATTGTATTATTGTATATTATTGTATTATATATTATAAAATGTGAGTAGATCAATAGGTACTGCTCCAGTGGGAAGTTAACGGTGTTCCATGCAGTCATGCTGGCCACATGACCTTGGAGGTGTCTACGGACAACGCCGGCTCTTCAGCTTAGAAATGGAGATGAGTACCAACCCCAGAGTCGGTCACAACTGAACTTAATGTCAAGGGACAACCTTTACCTTTACTTATATATTATAATATTATATTTTGGAGCCCCTGGTGGTGCAGTGGGTTAAACTACTGAGCTGCTGAACTTGTTGACTGAAAGGTCACAGGTTCGAATCTGAGGATCGGGGTGAGCTCCTGCTGTTAGCCCCAGCTCTTGCAGTTTGAAAACATGCAAATGTGAGTAGATAAATAGATACTGCTCCAGTGGGAAGGTCACCATGCTCCTTGCAGTCCTGCCAGCCACATGACCTTGGAGGCGTCTATGGACAACGCCGGCTCTTCGGCTCAGAAATGGAGATGAGCACCAACCCTCAGAATCAGACATGTCTAGACTTAATGACAGGGGAAACATTTACTGTTACCTAGGATTATGTTGAGAGGATAGATGAAGATACGGAATTCCATTCATGCCATTGTTATTATTATGTTTATTTATATCCCACTTTTTCTCTCTCCATAAGGAGACTCAAAAGCAGCTAATATTCAAAGCATGACAATAGAATTTAAAATATATAAATATTAAAGCACCCTAGACAGATGGCCACCCAGTCTCTCTTACAGTCAGGAAGTTCTTCCTAACGTTCAGGTGGGTTCTGGGGGACGTTTGCTTGATGTGTTCCTACCTGTTTTGCTACCCAGGTACCCGCAGTGCCTGCACATGCTGGAGCTGCTGCAGTACGAACACTTCCGCAAGGAGCTGGTCAATGCACAGTGCGCCAAGTTCATTGACGAGCAGCAGATCCTGCACTGGCAGCACTACTCCCGCAAGCGGGTGCGCCTCCAGCAGGCCTTGGCCGAGCAGCCCCTGCCCCAGCAGCAACACCAGCAGCAGCAGCAGAACCCTCAGCAGCAGCACCAGCCGGCCCCACAGCCCCAGCCCCAGCAGAACAGCAGCTCCCTCAAGTGAGAAGGAGAAGATGGCAGATGGACTAGATTCCGCTGTCTGCCACAATTTTTGGAATAGTAGAGTCTCTTATATGACAATATTTAAGCTGATGTCACTCCAAAAGTTGTAAATGAATGACAAGCAGCGAAAACATCCTGATTTCATTAGTTCTTGGACAGATGTTGACTTTGGGTTGCTGTGAGTGTTCTGGGCTGTCTGGCCATGTTCCAGAAGCATTCTCTCCTGACGTTTCACCTACATCTATGGCAGGCATCCTCACAAGTTGTGAGGTCTGTTTAGGCAAGTGGGGTTTATATATCTGTGGATGAATGTCCAGGGTGAGAGAAAGAACTCTGTTGAAGGCAAATGGGAAAGTTGACATTGGCCAACTTGATTAATAATAATAATAATAATAATAATCTTTATTTATACCCCGCCACCATTTCCCCGATGGGGACTCGGAGCAGCTTACGTGAGGCCAAGCCCAAACTGCAAATTACAATAAAGAGAAACCGAAAATGCAAACAATAAACAACAACAGCATAATTATTAGCATTTAATTATTTAATTATTATTCAATTATTATTATTATTTAATAAATATTACTATTTAATTATTAGCATCATAATTATTAGCATTTAATGGCCTTGTAGCTTCAAAGCCTGGCTGTTTCCTGCTTGGGAGAATCCTTTATTGGGAGATGTTAGCTGGCCCTGATTGTTTCCTGTCTGCAATCCTGTTTTTGAGCATTGTTCTTTATTTACTGTCCTGATTTTAGAGGGTTTTTTTAAATACTTGTAGTCAGAGTGTGTTCCTTTTCATGGTTTCCTCCTTTTTTTTTGAAATTGTCCATGTGTGTCTTGTGGATTTCAGTGCTTCTCTGTGTTGTCTAACATGCTGGATGTGAGAGTGGTCCAGCATTTCTGCGTTCTCCAATCATAAGCTGTGCCCAGGTTGGTTTATCGGGTGCTCTGCTATGTCTCACTTTTCAGGTTGAAGTAGTCTGCAGTACCGTTCATCTTCCCTGTGTTTGGGTGTTGTATTTGGTGGATCCTCCCAGGCAGCAGCCAGCCAGGCTTTGAAGCTGGCAGGGCATTAAATGCTAATCAAGGTGGCCAATTGCAATATTCACACTTGTCTCAAGCAGGCAAGAGTTCTTTCTTCAATCCTGGGCATTCAACAGATATATAAACCCAATTTTCCTAGTTTCCAACCTCCGAGAATACCTGCCATAGATGCAGGCGAAACGTCAGGAGAGATTGCTTCTGGACCATCGCCAGACAGCCTGGAAAACTCACAGCCTAGTGATCCCGACCGTGAAAGCCTTCGACAACACAGATGTTGTCTTTCCTTCCTTAAGTAGTAATTGGTTTTCCTTCTTAAGAAGCCTTGTTTGACTCCTTTAAGGAATGTTGGTTTTTATTCTGTGTTGACTTCCTTACTTAAAAGAGACTTTGCTAATGTAAACATGTTGTTTCCCACCACGGAGCGAATCATTTGTCTTTGGTCATCAACAGTTCAGCCATGTTTAATGACAGTTCATGGGTTATTCTTCTTTTTAGAGCAGATAATCTGGATTTGTATATATATATATGTGTGTGTGTGTGTGTGTGTGTGTGTGTGTATATATATATATATATATATCCCAGCCCCAAAGGAAGGTGAAACAAACCACCTCTGCCCGGTTGTCTTGCTGTCATTTTGATATTTTCCTGAACTGCAGATACTTAACAGGTCACTTTTTCCCAACCATAAGCACTCATAGTCTGTGGGATGATTAAGAGTGGCAGTCACCCAAATTCTTTGTTTTTTAATACTCAGTGTAAGTTCTTTTACTGTTTTTTTAAAAACCTGCATTCACGTTATAGAATAATAAATAATAAAACTTTATTTATACCCCGCTCCATCTCCCCCAGGGGAACTCGGTGCGGCTTACATGAGGCCAAGCCCATAGTACATACATTATAAAACAAAAGATAACAATACCTGAAAATAAAATACATAAAATGCAAAAATCAGTATAATAAGCGAAACAACAACAGCATAAAACAAACAATTAAAAACAAAAGATTTCACTGGGAAGGGCCATATTGAAGGATAAAAATTTAAAACACTGGGAGGTAGGACAATGTAAAATTATCAGGATGAGGATCCGAGTAAGGGAGGATCTAATTGCACGAACCATAGATAAAGTGCTTCTAAGGACATTTTATGCGTAGTTTGGTCAGGGAGTACCTAACATTCAATCACTGAAGGCACATTGGAATAGCCAGGTTTTCAGATTGCCAGCGTGGGGGCCTAATATCTCTGGGGAGTGAGTTTCACAGCTGGGGGGCCACCACAGAGAAGACCCTCTCATCCCCGTGAGTCGCACCCGAGATGCAGGTGGGAGCGAGAGAAGAGCCTCTCCAGATCGAAGAGATCATGTGGGTTCGTGCATGGAAATTCAGTCGCGCAGGTAGGCGGGTCCCAAACAGTTCAGGGCTTTGTAGGTCAGAACCTTCACCTTGAATTGGGCCCGGAAAATAAACGGCAGCCAGTGGAGCTCCTTAAACAGGAGGGTTGACCGCTCTCTGTAATTTGCCCCAGTTAATAACCTGACTGCTGCCTGTTGGACCAGTTGGAGTTTCTGGGCCGTCTTCAAGGGCAGCCCCACGTAGAGCGCATTGCAGTAGTCCAATCTAGACGTAACGAAGGCGTGGAGCACCATAGCCAGATTCGACTTCATGAGGTATGGTCACAGCTGGCAGTGTAGACTTCATATAACCCAGCTGAAAGCGGATAATGTGGATTATCTGTCCAGTAGCCTAGATTTATATGGCAGTGTGTAATATTAGTGCTCGCGCTTCCATGGATGGGTGCCTGCCTTCTTTCTACAACATGCAGTTGCTTTTCTTGGTTTGGTAAATACACAGGTCCGCATGGATTTTAAATAGTGGTAATACATTGGTTTGCTTGAATGAAATAAAACCAGTGTTTACTTGCCGCTGCAGGAGCCCAACCCAACGTGTTTCCGAATAGACGCTCTTTAAGAGAGCACAGACAACTCTGTTTTGATTATTTTATTGGTATGGTTTGTCAAGTCACCCCCTCATTCCCCTGCAATTGGAAGACATGATCCTGGTTCCCTTTTTTGTGGGCTTTTCAAAGCAGAAATGGCTCAGCTGTCTTCGGAGAACAGCATCCGGACGAGATCCGGCTTAAAGCACTCCTCTTCCACCAACTTCTCAGGCTGAAAGAGAAGAGATATATGTATGTATGTATATATAAAGAGTCCCATTAATACCCATATTATAATAATAATTATATTTATTATGTGGAAACAAGGATTGGGGATAAAGCTTCCCCATGATTATCATAACTCTTCCGGGAGTGGGTTTACCTTATTGGAGGCAAATTTTTCTCACTTCCTGTTGTCTCGGCCTCATTGTTCTCAAATGTGAGTTTTTTGTAAGCCTGTATTATTCTATTCTTTTTATTTATACCCTGCTTTATCTCTCCTGAAGGAGACTTTAATAATATATAGCTATATATATTCTAACTATAGGTTAGGTAAAGGTTGTCTCCTGACATTTAGTCCAGTCATGTCCGACTCTGGGGTGTGGTGCTCATCTCAATTTCTAAGCCAAAGAGCCGGTGTTGTCCATAGACACCTCCAAGTTCATGTGGCCAGCATGACTGCATGGAGTGCCGTTACCTTCCCGCCAGAGGGGTACCTATTGATCTACTCATATTTGCATGTTTTCGAACTGCTAGGTTGGCAGAAGCTGGGGCTGACAGCAGAAGCTTACGCCGCTCCCCGGACTCGAACCTGCGACCTTTTGGTCAACAAGCTTAGCAGCTCAGTGGTTTAAACCACTGCACCTCCGGGGGCTCCATTCTAACTATACTAGTACCTAATAATTTATTATTATTATTATTATTATTATTATTATTATTATTATTGGATTGTTAACTGCCTTGAGTCCCCTTGGAGAGAAAGGCAGGGTACAAATAAAGTAGGTAAAATATTATTATTACATTATTCATTATTATATTTTATAATAATATATTATATTACAAAATATTAGTAGTAGTAGTACTTTACATCATCATCATCATCATCATCATCATCATTATTATTATTATTATTTATTCTTGCTGAGCCCACCATGAACTCTGGGCCGAAGGAGATGTTTGTAGTCAGATGTTTGTAACTTGGGGACAGCCTGTAATGTCTTTTCTGAAAAAAACAACACTCACCGTCCCATATTTGAGCAGCGTAGGCACTCCGGTGAGCTTCAGTTTCTTCTTGAATTCGTTGTCGGGGTTTTTCCAGCTGCAGAAAGAAAAGAAAGAGCCATCGTCAGCAATCACTGTGGATGTTTCTGATCACACGCACTTGAGACTCCTGTATGGCTTCAAAGTCCAGTTGAAGCGGCAGGAGGCTATTGTGAGGGGAGGGGTGGTAGTCAAAGGTTAATTAAGTAAAATTGTTTTTATTATCATATTTACCATTCTATTTATTATTATTATTATTATTATTATTATTATATATTACATGATTTGACCATCATGAGTGCCGCTATTAATATTATATATTTATTATTGTATATTATCTATCTCATGACTTGACCACCATCAGCATTATTAATATTATATATTTATTATTATTATCATATTTATTATTATACATTACATATTAAATATCTCATGACTTGACCATCATGAGTGCCGGTATTATTATAATTATAGTATTTCTTATTATATAGTCATTATTTTATTTTTATTATATTACTTATTTAATTATTATAATTATTATTACTATATTCCTTATATATCTAATGACTTGACCAGCATGAGTGCTGGTATTATTATAATTATAATATTTCTTAATATATAGTCACTATTTTATTTTTATTATATTTCTTATTATATATTTATTATTATTATTATTATTACTACTACTACTACTACTACTACTACTATATTCCTGACCAGCATGAGTGCCGGTATTATTATTATTGTTGCTATTATATATTCATTATTATTTTCATCATATGTATTATTATAGTTCATTAATATTATATTTCTTGTTATATTTTCATTATTTTATAATCATATTTCTTATAATCATTATTTTCTTATTACTATATTTCTTATTATATTTTCATTGTTTTATTATATATGCATTATTATATTTCTTAAAATATATTGTTTATTTACATTTCTTATTATTCATTATTTTATTTTTACTATATTTTTATTTATTATTATTTTTATATATTCATTATATTATCTTTCTTATTCATTATTTTATTATCACTATATTTCTTACTATATTTCATTATTATTATATTTAATATATACATTATTATTGCTATATTTCTTATATTTTCATTATTTTATTATATTTCTTATAATATCTTCATTATTTTATTATGACTATATTTCTTAATATATTTCCATTATTATATACTCATTATTTCTTATATTTCTATTTATTATTATATTATATATTCATTATATTATCTTTCTTATTCAGTATTTTATTATCGCTATTTCTTACTATATTTCATTTTTATAATATTTAATATATATTTGTATTATTGCTATATTTCTTATATATTCATTATTTTATTATATTTCTTATTATATATTCATTATTTTATTATTACCATATTTCTTATTATATTTCCATTATTTTATTATATATTCATTATTTTATTATATTTCTTATAATATCTTCATTATTTTATTATTATATTTCTTATATTTCCATTATTTTCTTATATATTCATTATTTTATTATTGTATTTAATATGTTTATTATATATTCATTATTTTTTTATTATTACTATCATATTTCTTAGGTATTCTTTATGGGGAATTGTGGCTTCCGGGTCAGCAGAGTCTTTTAGAGGCTTTGGACTCCAACTCCCAGAAGCCTCTGCTGTGCGGGTGGGTGCGCGGGTCTTCTGGGGGATGTAGTCCGCGGGCTGACTCACTAGTCTCGGGGCCCCACTTGGCAGTAGATGAAGGCGGCGCCGTCGGGAAGGTGGGTCAGTTGCGCCCGCACGATGGGCTCCGCTGCAAAGAGAGAAGGGGGGAAGAGGGAAAAAAGAGCTGAGGCATGCTGGGAGTTGAAGTCCAGCAGGCAGGCGCCCCCATTGGGAGTCAGGGGACGCAGTGCCCCTCTGGACTCCATTTCCCAGGAGGCCCCGCGCTGCGCCGCACCTCGAACGCAGTCCGGGCACCAGCTGGTCCCCGTGTCCGGGTCCTTGTCGCCGCTGAAGTAGACGAAGACCAGGCCTTTCCCGCGCTTGTTCTCTTGCTCCCGGGCCACGCGCTCGAACTCCTCGAAGCCCCGCACGGAGAACTCCTCGAAGCCCATGGCGGAAGGAAGGAAGGGGAAAGAAGGCGGCGACGGTGGCCGCTTGGAGACAAAAAGAGGCCAAAGGAAGGAAGGCCGCGCCCACCTGCGAGAGGAGAGAAGGAGGCCACGCCCACCGCTTGGCAGGAAGACACGCCCACCGTTTACAAACATTAAGCCACGCCCCCTGCCACTTGAGAAGTTAAGCCACGCCCTCTGTGAAAGGAAATCAAGAGGCCACCCCCACTTCTAAGGCAAGAAACGGCGGGGGATGCCGAGGGATGAAATGCCACGCCCACCGCTCAAAGACTGAAGGCAGGAAGACACGCCCACCTCTAAGGGAGGAGGCCACGCCCACCGCTAAAGCAAGAAACATGAAGAGGGAGGCTTCGAAGGGACAAAAGGCCACGCCCACTGCTTAAGACACGCCCATCACAGCTAAGGGAAGACAGGCCACGCCCACCACCGAAGAAAGGGTGTCCCATCGCAAATGAGGCCACGCCCACTCTGAAAGAAAGGACTACAGGCCACGCCCACTGTTAGAGAAAGGGTGTCAGGAAGACACGCCCACCGCTAATAAGACCACGCCCACTCGCAAAGAAAGGAATACAGGCCGCGCCCACTGCTAGAGAAAGTATGGCAGGAAGACACGCCCACTGCTAATGAGACCACGCCCACTCTTTAAAGAAAGGAATGCAGGCCCCGCTCACTGCTAAGGAAAGGATGTCAGGAAGACACGCCCACCACTCATGAGACCACGCCCACTCTTTAAAGAAAGGAATGCAGGCCCCGCTCACTGCTAGAGAAAGGATGGCAAGAAGACACGCCCATCACTAATAAGACCACGCTCACTTTTAAATAGAAAGTATACAGGCCACGCCCACTGTCAGAGATAGGCTGCCAGGAAGACACGCCCACCGCTAATGAGACCACGCCCACTCTAAAATAGAAAGGAATACAGGCCACTCCCACTGCTAGCGAAAGGTTGGCAGGAAGACACGCCTACCGCCAATGAGACCACGCCCACTTTTAAAAGAAAGGAATACAGGCCGCGCCCACTGCTCGAGAAAAGATGGCAGGAAGACACGCCCACTGCTATGGAAGGAGGCCACGCCCACTGCTAGAGTAAGGATGACAGGCCACGCCTACCGCTGTAGGAAGGATGGCATAAGGCCACGCCCACCTGTCAGGCAAGAAGCTGAGACCAAAAGGCCACGCCCACCGCCGAAGTAAGGAAGGAAACCACGCCCACCACTAAGGCAGGAAGCCACGTTAACGCTGAATGGAGGAAAGAAGCAGACGGCGGCTGCGCAGGGACAAAAAGCAGCGTCCTTAGCGACGCGGCGTTGCCAGGCAGGCCCTTCCGCTTCCTTCCCGCCCTCTGTGGGGGGAACATGGCGGGAGGGCTGCTGCTCCCCATGGAGCCCCCAAGGAGGGCCGCCTCCCAGCAACAGGTCTGGTGGGGACACGAGACAGCATTATCCATATGGCAATACAGTATACTATGTATTCTGCTAGTACTTACAATATGTATTATTAATATGGCAATATAATAAATATTCTAGGTTCTTGTGGGTTTTTTCGGGCTATGGAGCCATGTTCTAGAGGCATTTCTCCTGACGTTTCGCCTGCATCTATGGCAAGCATCCTCAGAGGTTGCATCTATGGCAAGCATCCTCTGAGGATGCTTGCCATAGATGCAGACGAAACGTCAGGAGAAATGCCTCTAGAACATGGCTCCATAGCCCGAAAAAACCCACAAGAACCGAGTGATTCCAGCCATGAAAGCCTTCGACAATACAATAAATATTCTGTTAGTATTTACAATACATATTAATATGGCAGTACAATATATTACATATTCTGTTAGTAGTTACAATATATTCATTAATATGGCAATATATTGTTCTGTTAGTATTTACAATATATATTATTAACATGGCAATATATTATATATTCTGTTAGTACTTACAATATGTATTATTAATATGGCAATGTTGTTGTTCATTCGTTCAGTCGTCTCCGACTCTTCGTGACCTCATGGACCAGCCCACGCCAGAGCTCCCTGTCGGCCGTTACCACCCCCAGCTCCCTCAAGGTCAGTCCAGTCACTTCAAGGATGCCATCCATCCATCTTGCCCTTGGTCGGCCCCTCTTCCTTTTGCCTTCCACTTTCCCCAGCATCATTGTCTTCTCTAGGCTTTCCTGTCTCCTCATGATGTGGCCAAAGTACTTCAACTTTGTCTCTAGTATCTTTCCCTCCAGTGAGCAGTCGGGCTTTATTTCCTGGAGGATGGACTGGTTGGATCTTCTCGCAGTCCAAGGCACTCTCAGCACTTTCCTCCAACACCACAGCTCAAAAGCATCGATCTTCCTTCGCTCAGCCTTCCCTAAGGTCCAGCTCTCACATCCGTAGGTGACTACAGGGAATACCATGGCTTTGACTAGGCGGATCTTTGTTGTCAGTCTGATGTCTCTACTCTTCACTATTTTATCGAGACTGGACATTGCTCTCCTCCCAAGAAGTAAGCGTCTTCTGATTTCCTGGCTACAGTCTGCATCTGCAGTAATCTTTGCCCCTAGAAATACAAAGTCTGTCACGGCCTCCACGGTTTCTCCTTCTATTTCCCAGTTGTCAATCATTCTTGTTGCCATAATCTTGGTTTTTTTGACGTTTAGCTGCAACCCGGCTTTTGCGCTTTCTTCTTTCACCTTGATTAGAAGGCTCCTCAACTCCTCCTCGCTTTCGGCCATCAGAGTGGTGTCATCTGCATATCTGAGGTTGTTAATGTTTCTTCCAGCAATTTTCACCCCAGCTTTGCATTCATCCAGCCCCGCACATCGCATGATGTGTTCTGCATACAAGTTAAAAAGGTTGGGTGAGAGGATGCAGCCTTGCCGTACGCCTTTCCCAATCTTGAACCAGTCTGTTGTTTCGTGGTCAGTTCTGACTGTTGCTCCTTGGTCCTTGTACAGATTCCTCAGGAGAGAGACAAGGTGGCTTGGGATGCCCATCCCACCAAGAACTTGCCACAATTTATTATGATCCACACAGTCAAAGGCTTTAGAATAGTCAATGAAGCAGAAGTAGATGTTTTTCTGAAACTCCCTGCCTTTCTCCATTATCCAGCGGATGTTGGCAATCTGGTCTCTCGTTCCTCTGCCTTTTCTGAACCCAGCTTGAACATCTGGCAACTCTCGCTCCATGTATTGCTGGAGTCTTCCTTGAAGGATCTTGAGCATTACCTTACTGGCATGATACAATATATTATATATTCTGTTCGTACTTACAATATATATTATTAATATGGTAAAGCAATATATTATATATTCGGTTTGTACTTACAATATGCATTATTAATATGGCAATACAATAGATTATATATTCGGTTAGTGCCTTCAATATATATTATTAATATGGCAATGCAATATATTATATATTCAGTTAATACTTATAATATATATTATTAATATGGCAATACAATATATTATATATTCTGTTAGTATTTACAATATGTATTATTAATATGGCAATATATTATATATTCGGTTCATGCTTACAATATATATTATTAATATGGAAATACAGTATATTATATATTCAGTTTGTACTTACAATATATATTATCAGTGTGGCAATATAATCTATTATATATTTGGTTAATTTAGTGCTTACAATATATATTATTAATATGGCAATGCAATATATTATCTATTCTGTTAGTACTTACAATATATATCATCAGTGTGGCAATATAATCTATTATATATTCGGCTAGTACTTATAATATATATTATTAATATGGCAATATAGTATATTATTCGGTTAGTACTTACAATATGTATTATTAATTTGGCAATACAATATATTATATATTCGGTTAGTACTTACAATACTTCAGTTAGTACTTACAATATATATTATTAATATGGCAATACAGTATATTATATATTCTGTTAGTACTTACAATATATATTAATATGGCAATACAATATATTATATATTCAGTTAGTACTTACAATATATATTATTAATATGGCAATACAATATATTATATATTCTGTTAGTGCTTTCAATATATATTATCAGTGTGGCAATATAATATATGTTCGGTTAGTGCTTACAATATATATTATTAATATGGCAATACAATATATTATATATTCAGTTAGCGCTTACAATATATATTATTAATATATTATTATAATATATTATATATTCAGTTAGTGCTTAAAATATATATTATCAGTGAGGCAATACCATATATATTCAGTTAGCTTAGTGCTTACAATATATATTATTAATATGGCAATATAATATATTCGGTTAGTACTTGCAAAATATATTATCAGTATAACTATATAATATATATATTATGTTAATGCTTACAATATATATTATTAATATGGCAATATATTATATATTCTGTTCGTACTTACAATATATATTATTAATATGGCAATACAATATATTATATATTCAGTTAGTGCTTACAATATATATTATTAATATGGCAATACAGTATATTATATATTCGGTTAGTGCTTACAATTTATATTATCATTGTGGCAATACAATATATTATATATTCGGTTAGTATTTACAATGTATATTATTAATATGGCAATACAATATTCTGTTAATACTTACAATATATATTATAAATATGGCAATACAATATATTATATATTCAGTTAGTACTTAGAATATATATTATTAATATGGCAATACAATATATTATATATTCGGTAGTACTTAAAAGATATATTATCAGTATGGCAACATAATATATTATATATTCTGTTTTTATTTATAATATATATTATTAATATGGCAGTACAAGTCCCATTGTTCAGCCTCCTACAAACTGCACCAGGGTGCATCGTGGATCCTGGGGGCTCTATATGCCAAGTTTGGTCTTGATCAGTTATTGGTGTGGGTTGCAGTAGTCTCAGGAAGTGAGCACTGCTACTGCAAAGCTACTGCAAATCCCATCATCCATGGTTCATCATCCCCCAAACCACACCAGGACATAATGTGTGTCATGGATGCTCTGCATGCCAAGTTTTGTCATGATCCGTCATTGGTGGGGGTCGCAGTGGTCTCACGAAGTGAGTGAAGATACTGCAAGTCCCATCATCCATGGTCCAACTTCCGCCAAACCGCACCAGGATGTAAAGTGGGTCATGGGGGCTCTGTGTGCCAAGTGTGTCCTTGATCAGTCATTGGTGTGGGTTGCAGTTTGGTTCATGTCCGTCATTCATGGGGGTCGCAGTATCCAGTGAAAGTGACAGCCAATCAGAAAGCTGCCACATACATACACAGCCTGCCTACATATATAGATATAGATTATCATTTTATTATGTGTATAGAGAAGATATATGTATTGATAGATAAATAGGTATAGAAGATTATTATTATTATGATCGATATGAACAATAATAGTGCCTAGGTTGGAGGGAGGGCCAAAGTGGGACCATGCCTGCAAATCTATCCTCTGTTTCCTTTACAGCTGCAGTTCAGCCTGAAAGCCCCTTCCGTTGCAGAGAACTTGTCTGCCCGCTTTGCCAGCCCCCTTCCGATCGTCATTGAGAAGCTGAAGAAGCCCGCAGAGGAGGCGGCCCTTTGCGGGGGGGACAGTGGGGGTCCGGCCCCCTTGTCCTTCTCTGCTGTGTCCGAAGAGACCCTCCGGCGGGCTGTGCGCCTGGCAAGGCGGGACCTCAAACGGCGTCCGAAGCCGGAAGAAGACGAGGCGGGCCTTCCTGGGCACCCCAGAAGCAAGGCACTGGGCAAAGCGGGCCCCGTGAGGGCATCCAGCAGGTCCCAGAGGGAGACCACCGACACCGGGGCAAAGGTTTGACTCAAATCTTGGTTGGGGTTAATGGAGTTAATTTATGCCTAGGTCTAAGGTATTATAATAATATCATATAATGTAATATAATATAATATAATATAATATAATTTTTATGTATATAATGTTACAATGTAATACAATATAATTCTAATAATATTAATATGGTATTATAACTATATACTTATATTACATGTAATAATATTACAATATAATGGTATAGTACAATATAGTAATATTTAATACTGATTATATTTATAATTATAATTAATTGTTTTAATTGTTGTTTTAATTTTTAATATTTTGATTGTACTGTGGTTGCTTTTATGATGCTAGCATCTTATGATGCTTTTGTTAGGCTGCCCTGAGTCAAAAATAATAATAACAACAACAAAGCAAAATAATAAATAACCTTGACTCGAGTATAAGCCGGGGGGGAGACTTTTTCAGCCTAAAAAAAGGACTGAAAAACTAGGTTTATACTCGAGTATATACAGTAATAATATGAAGTTATAATAAAAATTTAATAATATAATAAAACAATAATAAAATATAATAATAATTATAATATTAATATACCGGCTATTAGGAATTGTGGGAGTTTTAGTTCGAAACACCTGGAGAGCCGAAGTTGGCACAGGCCTGGCCCATATACAGATGGGACTGGAGGGGTCATAACAGACAAGGAGAAGCATATGAGAGGTTGTTGGTTCTCCTAAAAGGTTTACATCTCCAAACCGACTCGTGTGAAAGCAGAGCCTTTGCTGCCTGATTCGCCTCCAACGCGAGACCCGGGACTGGTCCCATTTGCCACAAAGGCCGAGGCGAAGAAGGAGAAAGATGAGGAGGAGAGAAGCGCCCAGGAGGTCCGGCGGCTGCAAAAGGAGCTGCAGGGATACATCCGGAAGGTGGAAGTGCTGGCCCAGAAGGGTGAGGAGTCAGCATCGTCCTCATCATCATCACACTATGTCACATTATGATTGTTGTTCCTGGGTTATCAATGTCATTTCCTAATTGGTTCTATTATAAAAAAATTGGGGAAAGTTTTTGTAGGTTTTTCAGGCTATATGACCATGTTCTAGAAGCATTCTCTCCTGACGTTCTGCCTATATCTAGAGGTTGTGGGGAAAGTTTATTACGCTGCACAAACTTTGTTTCGGCAGGAGGGACGTCCTGATATTAAACATTTTGCTCTAGTTTTCCAATGAATCAATCTCATCATTGAGTCCCCACCAATTCAACATAATCATAGACATAATCTTGCATCACATTATATTATATTGCTATCTTGGGTCTTGGGTTATTTGAAAAAGTCAATTTTTTAGATGTACCAAATCGTAAGTTTGTGGATGAACTACAACTCCCATCATTAACCCCCTGAAATTCCATCAGTACTTCAAGTTTATTACTTTGGGTAAGTTTGCTCCAGACGCATCATCGGTAGTGTTCAGTGTGCAGGGCAAACTACAACTCCCACGATGGTGAATCAGTCCTCTCAAAACCCTCAAGTAGGTTGAGTTGTTCATCAGGGTTCTGTGTGCCAAGTTTGGTCCAGGTCCATCATTGGTGGAGGTCACAGTTTCTCAGGTTGTGGGTGAACTACAACTCCCAAAATGGAAAGATCAGTTCTCCCCAAACCCCTCAAGTCATCAAATTTCAGCATATCAGGTCTGTGTGCCAAGTGTTTTGGTTCACAGTGCTCTCTGGATGTCGGTGAACTACAACTCTCCCATTTTCAGACAGTTGCTCTGAGAAAATATTAATAATATTACAATATAATGGTATAGTGCAGTGGTTCTCAACCTGGGGTCCCCAGATGTTTTTGGCCTTCAACTCCCAGAAATCCTAACAGTTGGTAAACTGACTGGGATTTCTGGGAATTGGAGGCCAAAAACATCTGGGGACCCCAGGTTGAAAACCACTGGTATAGTGCAATATAGTAATATATAATACTGATATTGTACTATGCTAATAATATAATATATTGTATGAAAATATATCTTGTAAGGCGCTCTTCGGGGTGAGAAGGACGGCATATACATGTCGTAAATAAATAATAAATAAGGTCTCTCCTAGGAATGTGGCCTTGGGAATCTTCCTGAGACAGCTCAGGCCTGAACTTAATTCACGCCCAATCAAACTATCATCCACAGGCCCATCTTCAGAAACACTATTCCCATTCCCATCAGGAACATCAACAGGTTGAAGAGGCTGATATACAACACAATCCAAGTCCAACAAAAACAAAAGTTCCTAGGGTAGAACGACAACTTTCAAAGTCATGATTGAACAGGAAATGACACTTTCAAACCAGGAACAGAACATTTTTCCAATGGTATGACAAAGTAGTGTGATCCCACTCCTTGCCTGTTTTGCAGAAAGGAGCCAGACGTCCTTGGATCCCGAGGAGCGGCGCCGGGCCCGGATCTGGGGCCAAGAGCAGGCCGCCCGCTCCGCCCGCACTCTGTATGTGCTCCGACAACAGGTCCGCACCTGCTTCATGCGTTGTTATGGGTTCTGGGTTGGGATCCCGCTGCAGAAGCCCAAGAGATGCCCCCACTTCTCAGCGGGAAACGTCAGGGCTTTTTGCTGTATTTCTTCTCTTGCAAGATGGTACTTCCAGTACCAAGAACAACAAAAGGACATTAAGATATTCCTGCAATTCGAAGATGAATCCCATGTTCAGAGGTGTTTACATCAGGAAGAAAGTGCATCTTACAATGGAAGACATACAGTATCTATCTATTATAGAATCCTAGAGTTGGGACCCCAGGGCAACATCTATCTATCTATCTATCTAAAGGAAGGAAAGGAAAAGAAAGGAAAGAAAAAACAGATGGAAGGAAAGAGAGAAAGAAAATGGGAGGAAGGAGGGAAGGAAAAGGGAAGGAGAGAAAGAAGACAAGGAAAGGGAGGGGGAAAGAAGGGAGGAAAGGAAGGAAGGGAAGGAAGAAGAAAAAAGCAAGAAAGGAAAGGAAGGAAGAAAAAGAAAGGAAAGAAAGAAGGGAAAGAAGGAAGGAAGAAAAAGAAAGTAGGGAAAGGAAAGGAAGGAGAGAGAGGGAAAGAAGGTAGGGAAGGAAGAAAGAAAAGAAAGAAGAAGGTGAAAGGAAGGAAGAAAAAGAAAGGAAGGAAAGGGGGAGAGAGGGCGGAAGATGGGAGGAAAGGAAGGAAAGGAAGAAAAGAAAAGCAAGAGAAGAAGGAAGGTAAGAAAAGGAAGGAAGGAAGAAGAAGGAAGGAAAGAAAAAGAAAGCAAGAAGGAGGGAAAGGAAGGAAGAAAAAGAAAGGAAAGAAAGGAACAAGGGAAGCAAGGAAAGGAAAGGGAAAGGAAGGAAAGAAGAAAAGGAAGGAAAGAAAGAGAAGGGGGGAAGGAAGGAAAGGAAGAAGAAGAAAGTAAGAAGGAAGGAAAAGGAAAGGAGAGTGAGAACAAAAGGAAAAGAAGGGAAAGGAGGGAAGGAAGGAAAGAAAAAAAAGGAAAAGAAGCAAGGAAAGGTAAGGTAAAGCGGAAAGAAAAGGAAGGAAAGAAAAAGAAATAAAAGATAGAAGGGAAGGGAAGAAGTGTTTCTATCGTAGAATCTTAAGAGTTGGAAATGACTCCAAGGGCAATATCTATCTGTGTATCCAACTATCTGTATACCAATATGTCTGTCTGTCTATGTATCTATCTTTCTATCTATCCAGCCACCTATATATCATACAGGTCTGTCTCTCTGTCTATCTATCTATCCATCCATCCATCCCACCCTCCTCTTCCTCCTCTTCTAACGCTCTTCTTGATTTCCCTGTGGTGTCAACAGGTGAAAGAGATCCAGGATGACCTGGAGAAGCTGGGTCCCCATCAGGTGCGTCACACCAAGAAGGTGAGAGGCCAAAGCCAACCAGGGGCAAAGAGGGTTTCAATGGTGGATGGTGGCTTTTGTGAACCACATTATCGATATATTATTATTATTATTATTATTATTATTATTATTATGTATGATATTAGTACAGTATTTATTATATATCCCAAGACTTGGCCATTATTATTATTATTATTATTATTATTATTATTATATTGTCATATTCATATTATTACTATTATATTTCTTATTATATATTCATTATTATTGTATTATATATCTGGGACTTGACCGTCATGAGTGCTGGTATTACTATGATTGAATATTAATTATTATATATTATTATTACTATATTTCTTATTGCATTTTTCTTTTCTTTGTCTTATTATATTTATTATGCATGATATATCTCAGGGCTTGACCATCATGAGTAAATTCATTATTATATATTATTATTACTATAGTATTTCTCATATATTTATTACTATTATTATTATATATTATGTACCTCAGGACTTGACTATTATGAGTATTATTATATATTCATAATTATATTATTATTATATTTCTTAATGCATATTATTATATGATATATCTCAGGGCTTGACTGTCATGAGTGTCATTATTATTATTATTATTATTATTATTATTAATTCTATCATATATTATATATTCTCATATATTATTATTATTATTATTATCTTTCTTGTTATGTTTCTTAAGTAATATAAATCTCAGGGGTTGACCATTATGAGTGCCAGTATTATTATATTCATTTTATTGTTGTTGTTATATTTCTTATTATATGTTTATTATCATTATCTAGTACGTATCTCAGGACTTGATGGTATTAATATATATTCATAATTATATATTATATTATTACTATATTTCTTATTTCTTATTATTATGTATTATATATTTCATTAGTCGTCCCCTGCCCCTGCCACGCTGTGGCCCACTCTGATGGTCATGGGGGTTCTGTGTGGGAGGTTTGGCCCAATTCTATCATTGATGGGGTTCAGAATGTTCTGTGATTGTAGCTGAACTACAAATCTCAGCAACTACAACTCCCAAATGTCAAGATTCTATTTTCCCCAAACTCCACCAGTGTCCACATTTGGGCATATTGAGTATTCTTGTAGAGTTTGGTCCAGATCCATCATTGTTTGAGTCCACAGTGATCTCTGGATGTAGGGGAACTATAAGTCCAAAAGCAAAGGACACTGCCCACCAAACCCTTCCAGTATTTTCTGTTGGTCATGGGAGAACTGTGTGCCAAGTTTGGCCCAATTCTATCGTTAGTGGGGTTCAGAATGCTCAGTGATTGTAGGTGAACTATAAATCCCAGCAACCACAACTCCCAAATGTCAAGATTCTATTTCCCCCAAACTCCACCAGTGTTCACATTAGAGCATACTGAGTATTTGTGTAGAGTTTGGTCCAGATCCATCATTGTTTGAGTCCACAGTGCTCTCTGGATGTAGGTGAACTACAACTCCTAAAACTCAAGGTCAGTGCCCACCAAACCCTTCCAGTATTTTCTGTTGGTCATGGGAGAACTGTGTGGCAAGTTTGATTCAATTCCATCATTGGTGGGGTTCAGAATGCTCTTTGGTTGTAGGTGAGCTATAAATCCCAACAACTACAACTCCCAAATGACAAAATCATAATTTTTTTAGTGATGGTCACTCCTTGTGTTGTGAGACGTTTTGTTGCCAAATTTGGTGTGATTTTGTTCATTGGTTCTTTTGTTTTTAAGGTACTCATTATGCACAGAACATGTTTATATATATAGATATTACATGTAACATTACTAATAATATTACAGTATAGAGGTGTATAGTACAATATAGTAATACATAATACTAATATTCTGCTGTGCTAATAATATAATATATTGTATAAACATATAATATTGATAATAATATTATAAGGTAATGCAATATAATAATAATACAATACAATAATTATATATTTCATATTATACATTATGGGGAATTCTTGAGGCTGTTAGGAATTGTGGGAGTTGACTCTTCCCGCTTGCCTTTGCGATGCAGTCCAAGGCCATGGCCAGGCTGGCGGCCGCACACCGGGGGGCATCTCGAGCCCTGCAGGCCTGGCTCTCCCACTGGACCCTCGATCAGCCAGAGGATGAGGAGGAGGAGGAGGATCATCGTCTGGGCCTGCGCTGGGACCACTGCCGGGAACTGGGGCAGCTCCTCCGCCAGCTCTCCCTCTGCTCCGTCCAAATGGAGGTCCAGGGACCCTCTTCCACCTCTTCCCCCCCAGACGCCCTCCTGGACCTCATGCTGCAGATCGAGGTGAGCGCCACAGAGGGGACCAGGGGGCTTTGGGGTGGTCTTCCTTTACATATGGGATTGAACTGGGTGGCCATTGGGGACCCCTTAGAATCACATACATATATGTGCGTGTGTGAATGGCTGGATGGCCCTTTGTCAGGAGGGCTTTGATTATGTTTTCTTGCCCTGGTGAAGGGAGTTGGACTGGATGGCCTTAAGGCGGCATTTCTGAACCTGGGAGTGGTCCAGCATTTCTGTGTTCGCAAATAATATACTATGTCCAGGTTGGTTCCTCGGGTGCTCGGCTATGGCTGACTTCTCTGGCTGAATCAGTCTGGAGTGCCTTTCATGTTCCTTGATTCGTGTTTACGTTTGGTGGTCCCTCTGGAGACTTGTCCACAGCTGCATGGTATGCGATGGTAGACTCCTGCAGAGGGGAGAGGGTCCCTCTTGTCCTTTGCTGAACGGAGCAGTTGTTGGATTGTCTTGGTGGGTCTGCAGATAGTTTGTAGGCTGTGTTTCCTCATCAGCTTCCCCCTGCAGCCAGTGTCTCCCTTGATGTCTGGTGAGAACCCTTTTCCTCTGGGTGGGTCTTTGTCTTGACTCTCGCGGCTTCTTCCCCCCAGGACTTGGACTCCCTTCTGGCAAGGAAGGCCCCACTTGGGGTCAGGGCGGCAGACCCCCCTCCAGCCGGACCCCCATCCAAGGGCCGTCCTTCCCTCCGCTGCCCCAGGAAGGAGAAGGCTGTCCAGAAGCGGCCTGTGAGCAGGAAGCTGCCTCCCAGTTTGACCCCGGGACCCCCTTCGCGGCCCTTGCCTGTGGGTGAACCGCCTGAGACGGGTGAGCATCCATTGTCCCTAAGCGGGCTCTATAGATATCGAATCCTTACGATTCCTCTCACTTCCTGTTGCCTCAGTCCTGTTCTTATCTAGGAGTCATTTGCAGGTCAGATGTTTGTAACTCGGGGACTGCAGGTGTGTGTATGCGTATATATATCTATATAAATAAAAATGTAATGTTCGTTTGTGGGATTAAGATCATTCAAAAACCACTGGGCGAATTGACACCAAATTTGGACACAAGACACCTCTCAGGCCAACGAGTGACCATCACTCCTAAAAACACTGAGGGAGAGAAAGAGGGAGAGAAGAGAAAGAAGGAGGGAAGGAGAGTAGGGAGGAAGGAAAGGGTAGAGAAGGAAGGAAGGAGAGAAGAAGGGAAAGAAGAGAAAGAAGGAGGGAAGGAGAGAAGGAAGGAAGGAAGGAAAGAAAGAAGGGTAGAGAAGGAAGGAAGGAGAAGAGGAGGCAGAGAAGAGAAAGAAGGAGGGAAGGAAGGAAAGAAGGGTAGAGAAGGAAGGAAGTAGAGAAGGAGGGAGAGAAAGGGAGAGAAGAGAAAGAAGGAGGGAAGGAGAGAAGGAAGGAAAGAAGGGTAGAGAAGGAGGGAGAGAAAGGGAAAGAAGGAGGGGAAAGAAAGAAAAAAGGGTAGAGAAGGAAGGAGAGAATGAGGGAGAGAAAGAAGGAGAGAAGGAAGGAAAGAAAGAAGGGTAGAGAAGGAAGTAGAGAAGGAGGGGGGGAAAGAGGGAGAGAAGAGAAAGGAGGAGGGAAGGAGAGAAGGAAGGAAAGAAGGGTAAAGAAGAAAGGAGAGAATGAGGGAAAGAAGGAGGAAAGGTAGAGAAGGAAGGAAGGAGAGAAGGAAATAAAAAGGTGAAAGAGGAAACGAAGGAGAGAAGGAACAAAAGAGAAAACGAAGGAGGGAAGGAAGGAAAGAGACAAGGAAGGATGGAACCAAAGAGCAAAGGAAGCGAGAAAAGAAACAGATAGAGAAGGAAGAAGGGAAAGAAAAAGAGGGAGGGAAGGAAGGGTAGGAAAAAAAGGAGAGAAAGAGGGAGGGAAGGTTGGCCACAGCAAAGCATGGCGGGTACAGCTAGTATCTATATAAATAAAAATGTAATGTTCATTTGTGGGATTAACATAATTCAGAAACCACGGGGCGAATTGACACCAAATTTGGACACAACACACCTCTCAGGCCAACGAGTGACCATCACTCATAAAAACATTGGAAAACACAGGAAGAGACTTAAAAAGCAAAAAAAATAATAATTAAAAATACAATGCATGTGCCAAACCACATATATATACACAAACATGAAGGAGCAACGTAAACAATGTTATGGTTGGGGGTCAACACAACATGAGGAACTGTATTAAGGGGTTGCGGCATTAGGAAGGTTGAGAAACACTGGTGTAAGCGGACACCTCCGCCACATACACAGATTTTCACTTTTATCACGTGTATAGATAAATTGTATATAAGTTGTAAGCCGCTCTGAGTCCCCTTCGGGGTGTGAGAGGGCGGGATACCAATGCTGTAAATATATAAATAGTATTATTAATAATAGTAGTAGTAGGAATCATCATAGTCTTTGCCTTCAGGTGAGCCTCCAGAGTCAGGCGAAGGGGCGGTAGAGGCGGAGGAGCCCCCCAAGGTGCCCCCCAAGGCAAGACCTGTCATCGTTCGCCCGAAGGGCTCGGCGCTTCTTCAGTCCAGACCGCAGGTAGAGAGTGGCTTGCTCGCCTGCCCGCTGTCTCAATTCCCCCCCTCGAGGGGTATAATTTCATGCCGTCACGTCTGGAGTTTGGGGGGAAATTATAGGCCGGAGCTTCGTCGCAAACAGCCTTGTCAACAGGTTTCTGTTTTTATCCTAATTAGAAATGCACCCATTGTTTTTTTAAAAAGGGGTGATTGCTCCTGCCGAATCAGCAAAGTTATCTCAAAGTTAAAAGCAGCCGCTATAACACTATCTTATATAAATAAAAATGTAATGTTTGTTTGTGGGATTAACAAAACTCAAAAACCACTGGATGAATTGACACCAAATTTGGACACAATACACATTTCATAGAATCAAAGAGTTGGAAGAGACCTCTTGGGCTATCCAGTCCAACCCCATTCTGCCAAGAAGCAGGAATATTGCATTCAAAGCACCCCTGACAAATGGCCATCCAGCCTCTGCTTAAAAGCTTCCAAAGAAGGAGCCTCCACCACACTCCAGGGCAGAGAGTTCCACTGCTGAACGGCTCTCACAGTCAGGAAGTTCTTCCTAATGTTCAGATGGAATCTCCTCTCTTGTAGTTTGAAGCCATTGTTCCGCGTCCTAGTCTCCAAGGAAGCAGAAAACAAGCTTGCTCCCTCCTCCCTGTGGCTTCCTCTCACATATTTATGCATGGCTATCATATCTCCTCTCAGCCTTCTCTTCTGCAGACTAAACATGTCCAACTCCTTAAGCCGCTCCTCATAGGGCTTGTTCTGCAGACCCGTGATCATTTGAGTCACCCTCCTCTGGACACATTCCAGCTTGTCAATATCTCTCTTGAATTGTGGTGCCCAGAATTGGACACAATATTCCAGGTGTGGTCTAACCAAAGCGGAATAGAGCATGGGGATCATGACTTCCCTAGATCTAGACACTATGCTCCTCTTGATGCAGGCCAAAATCCCATTGGCTTTTTTTGCCGCCACATCACATTGTTGGCTCATGTTTAACTTGTTGTCCACAAGGACTCCAAGATCTTTTTCACACGTACTGCTCTCGAGCCAGGCATCCCCCATTCTGTATCGTTGCATTTCGTTTTTTCTGCCAAAGTGGAGTATCATTTCAGGCCAACAAGTGACCATCACCCCTAAAAACAAACAAAAAACCCAGCAGAACAGACTTTAAAACCCCCCAAAATAAACCATATATACATTCATTCATATACATATACACATGCATACAGACGTTATATATACGCAAGCACACACAAATATATACATACACACACATATATATACACATATAATAATAATTATAATTATAATTATAATTATAATCCTTATTTGTACCCTGCCACCATCTCCCTAAAGGCGACTCAGGGACACATACATACACACATATATGCATATACACAAATAAACACAGAAATACACAAATATATACACATGTATACACACATATACAAATATACACACACACAAAACATATATACACAAACGGGCACAGCAATGTGTAGCAGGGGACGGCTAGTAACACTATAACACTATAATTATAACGGCCACAGCTCTCCACTTCCACTGGGATTAAATCCCTCTGGGGGTTTTTAAAAAGAGGCTGGATGGCTGTCTGTTGGGAGGGGTTAAGTTGTGTCCTCCTTCCTTCCTTCCTGCTGAAAGGGGTCAGACTAGAAGCCCTTTGGGGAACCCTTCCAATGGAGTTTCCATCTCTGGAAGCTTTTAAACTAAAACTGAATGGCCATCTGTTGTGAGGGATTACACTGTGTCCTTCCTGGATGAAAGAGGTTCCACTGGATGCCCTTTGGGGGTCCCTTCCAATGGAGCCTCTTTCTCTATAGAGTTTTCTGAACTGAGGCTGGATGGCTGTCTGTTGGGAGGTATTGCATTGTGTCCTTTCTTCCTGCTGAAAGGCGTCAGACTAGGTGCCCTTGTGGAGTTCCTTCCAATGGAGTCTCCTTCTCCATGGGGTTTTCTGAGCTGAGGCTGGGTGGCCATCTGTTGGGAGGGGTTGCAATGTGTCCTTCCGGCTGAAAGGAATCAGAGTGGATGCCTTTTAGGGGTCCCTTGCAGTAGAGTCTCCTTCTCCATAGAGTTTTCCAAAATTGAGGCTGGATGTCCATCTATTGGGAAGGATTACATTGTGCTCTCTTTCCATCCTTCCTGCTGAAAGAGGTGAGACTAGATGCCCTCTGGGGGTCCCTTTCAGGGAAGTCTCTGAACTGAGGCTGCGTGACCATCTGTTGGGAGAGATTGCATTGAGCCGTCCTTCCTCTCTGGTCGGAAGGGGGTAAGATTAGATGCCCTTTGGGAGTCCCTCCATCCTGAGGCCACATTTCTTCCTTCCTCCTTCCTGCAGGGCGGCCCTTGCAAGAGGAAGAACTTCCGGGAGCCCACCCTCTCCTTCCGGCTCAAGGAGGCGAAGCCCCCCTTGAAAGGGGAGGGACGGCCCCCCTGGGTGCCCCCCAGCACTGCCTCCCCACCACGGTAGGCCACGCCCCTGCCAGCCATTACAGGAGCAGAGCAATATTCATTAATATTATTACATTATTAATAATTAAAGTCTTAATTGGTATTAGTATTACATTATTATTGCCATTATTGCATTACTATTATTACATTAGTATCATTACATTATAAAAATTATGACATTATTATTATTACATTATAAAATTATTATTACTATTGCATTGCTATCATTACATTAACATTATTACATTATTATTATTTCATTACTCAATTATGATTACTATTATTAACGTTATTATGATATTATTACATTATTACATTATTACTATTCTTACATTATCATTATTCCTACTACATTATTAAATTATGACTATTATTATATGACTATTGTTACATTATTTAATTATTGTTAGTACTATTACATTAATATTATGGCATTATTATTATTATTTATTAAAGAGTCTTCATTTGTATTAGTATTACATTATTATTGCTATTATTCCATTACTGTTATTACATTAGTATAAGTACGTTATCAAATTAACATTATTACATTATAAAATTATTGTTACTATTACATTACTACCATTACATTGACATTATTACATTATTATTATTTCATTACTCAATTATTATTACTGTTATCACATTGTTACATTATTATTTCATTACTCAATTATGATTACTATTATTAACATTGTTAAATTATCATTATTATGATATTATTAAATTCTTGTTACTACTCTTACATCAATATTATTACATTATCATTGTTGCTGCCACATTATTAAATTATTACTATTATTATATTATTGTACAGTATTTAATTATTGTTACTATTACATTATTATGACATTATTATCGCTACATTATTAAATTATGACTATTATTATATGACTATTGGTATATGATTTAATTATTTTAATTACTATTACATTATCATTATGACATTATTATTATTGCTAAATTATGACTATTAATATGACCATTGTTACATTATTTAATTATTGTTATTACTATTACATTATTATTATGACATTATTATTGCTACGTTATTGAATTATAACTATTATTATATGACCATTGTTATATTATTTAATTAATATTAATACTATTACATTATTATTATGGCATTATTATTGCTTTGTTACTGAATTATCACTATTATTATATGACTATTGTTACATTCTTTATTGTTATTACTATTACATTATTATTATGACTATTATATGACTTGGTACAATATTTAATTATTGTTATTACTGTTAGATTATTATTATGACATTATTCTTGCTACATTATTAAATTATTACTATTATTATATGACTATTGTTACATTCTTTAATTATTGTTATTACTATTACATTATTATGACATTATTATTGCTACATTATTTAATTATGACTATTATATGACTATTGTTACATTCTTTAATTATTGTTATTATATTACATTATTATTATTATTGCTACATTATTAAATTATTGCTATTATGGCATGGCTATTTTTACATTATTTAATTAATAATTAATAATTATTATTAATAGTATTAATTATTGAATTATTACTATTATTATACTATTAGTACATTATTAAATTATTGTTACGATTACATTGACAATGTTACATCATCCTCATCATCCTTACGATCCCATTCTGAAAGGGCCGGCCCTCTTCCTCCTCTCTCCTGCAAATCCAGGTCTGCGGCCCAGGTGAAGGCAGCTGAGAAGAAGGTGGAGCAAGCAGTGCTGGAGCCCCTCCTGCAGAGAGTGCAGGTGAGCCAACGTGCACAACGGGAACAACAACAACAACAACAACAAGGGGGCACCCCGTCCCTTCTTTGCAGTGCTGGTTTGGGGGCACTCCCCAGCATCCCTCCCCTGGTTCAGTCCCACATGGCAAGGGCCACTTCTCAGCCGTGTCCTTGCTTGTCTTGCCTTCCTTTCCTTCTTTCTTTCTTACCTCCCTTCTTTCGTTCCTTTTCTCTTTTCCTTTCCTTCCTTCCTGTCCCTTCTTTGTTTCTTATTCTTTCCTTCCTTTTTCTTCTTTCCTTTCTTTCCTTTCCTTATTTTCCTTTTTTTACTTTCCTTTCCCCTCCATCCATCTCTTCCTTTTTCCTCCTCCTTTCCCTCCCTCCTTCCCTTCTTCCCTTCTTCCCTCCCTTCCTTTCCTTCTGTCCTGCCTTCCTCCTTTCCTTTCCTTTCCTTCTTTCTCTCATTTCCTTTTCCTTCCTTCTTTCCTTTCTTGCTTTCCTTTTCCTTCCTTCCTTTCCTCTTCCTCTTCTTTCTTGCTTTCCTTTTCCTTCCTTCCTTCCTTTCCTACATTCGTTCCCTTCTTTCTTGCTTTCCTTTTCCTTCCTTTTGTTTCTTCCTTTCTTCTTTCTCACTTTCCTTTTCCTTCTTTCCCTTCTTATCTTTTCCTCCCTCCCTTTCCTTTCCTCTTCCTCTTCTTTCTTGCTTTCCTTTTCCTTCCTTCCTTTTGTTTCTTCTTTTCCCTCTTTCTTGTTCCATTTCCTTCCTTCTTTTTCTTCCTTTCCTTTCCTTTTCTTTCCTTTCCTTTCCTTTCTCTTCTTTCTTGCTTTCCTTTTCCTTCCTTCCTTCTTTCCCTTTCTTGTTTTCCTTTTCCTTCCTTTTGTTTCTTCTTTCCCTTCTTTCTTGCTTTCCCTTTCCTTCTTTCCTTCCTTCTCTTCCTTTCCCTTCCTTCCTTCCTTTCCTTTCTCTTCTTTCTTGCTTTCCTTTTCCTTCCTTCCTTCTTTCCCTTTCTTGTTTTCCTTTTCCTTCCTTTTGTTTCTTCTTTCCCTTCTTTCTTGCTTTCCCTTTCCTTCCTTCCTTCCTTCTCTTCCTTTCCCTTCCTTCCTTCCTTCCTTCCTTCCTTCCTTTCCTTTCCTTTCCTTTCTCTTCTTTCTTGCTTTCCTTTTCCTTCCTTCCTTCCTTTCCTTCCTTCATTCCCTCCCTCCTGCCATTCCTTCCCCATTTCTTTTCCTTTCCTTCTCTATCTCCTTTCCTTTTTCTCCTTTCCTCCCCCCTCCCTCTACTCCTTCCTTTTCTCTCTCTTGTGCAGAAGGTGTCCCTCTCCCTGGAGAAAGAGCCCCAGGAGGTGAGAAGTGGAAGGCAGGCCAGCACTCCGGACCGGGAAGAAGGGTCCAAAGGGGACGGGGACCCCAAAGGGGGACCCCCTTGGCAGCAGGACAAGCAGGAGGAAGGCATGGATGCCCGGCTGGACCTGGTGGAGATGCTGCAGAGGATGCAGGAGATCGAGGTAAATCGGGGCTCCCCTGTGGCCCCCAAAGCGCCATCACCCTCCTCCTCTATTGCGCTGCCTCCAACTCAATGCCTTCAAGAGCCACTGGAGGGGGCCCTCTGACTGCTTTCAAGGAGGCTTTAAAGGTCATGCTTAATTCTTGGACCTTAACTGTATGTTAATGTGTGTATCCTTGGCATACATGCACAAACACACACCATAGATAGATAGATAGAGAGAGAGAATGAGTGAGTAATATAATAATTCAATAATAGTAATGTAATATAATAATAATGCAATAATCGTAATGTAACATAGTAATAGTATTACAATAACACAATAGTTAAGTATAGTGATAATAGTAATGTAATATAATAATGATACAATAGTTATGTAATATAGTAATACAGTAATAGTAATATAATGATGCAAGAGAAATGCAATAATAATGCAATAATAGTAATGTAATATAGTAATTGTGTTACAATAACACCATAATAGTAAATAATAATGCAATATAATGATAATACAATAGTTATGTAATATAGTAATACAGTAATAATAATATAATGATACAAGAGAAATGTAATAAAGCAATAATTAGTAATGTAATATAGTAATAGTATTACAATAACATCATAATAGTAGAAGGATATAATAATAGTAAAGTAATACAATAATGATACAGTAGTTATATAATATAGTAATACAGCAATAGTAATATAATGATACAACAGAAATGCAATAATAATGCAACAATAGTAAAGTAATATTGTAATAATATTACAATAACAAAGTAGTAAAGTAATATAATGATAATAGTAAAGTAATACAATAGTTATATAATGTAGTAATACAGCAATAGTAATATAATGATACAACAAAAATGCAATAATAATGCAATAATAGTAAAGTAATATAGTGATAATAGTAATGTAATACAATAATGATACAATAGTTATATATACAGTAATACAATGATACAAGTAGTAATAATTCAATAATAGTAATGTAATATAATAATAATACAATAATAGTAATGTAATATACAAATAGTAATAATAATAAGAAGAAGAAGAAGAAGAAGAAGAAGAAGAAGAAGACAATGGTAGTAGTGTAATAATAATAATAATAATAATAATAATAATAATAATATACAACATCTGTAGGTAGTAGTGATCTCAGGCCTTGGAGGACTTCCTTAACACCGACTAAAATGCCCCATAGCACTGATGTCCAACCAAACTACAAATCCCAGGGCTCCATAGCGTGTGATGGAAGAAGCATCTGGGAAGGGTCTTAAAAAGAGGTGTCTTAAATGTATTTTTAACTTGTATCCATATATAATTGTGTTTTGTTTTTAATTTTTGCATTTGCCGTGTGTTTTAAAAAACGTATTGGGTTGTATAATGTAATTGTAAGCTAATATGAGCCCCCAATTTGGGGGTAGGGGGAGAAAGGCAGGAGGGAAATTAATTAATGAACTAATAATATATTAATGTATGCAGCGCTCCCAGGAGGCCGTGCGGCGGCGCTACCATCAGCTGGTCTATTCGGATGTTGAATTTTGTGCCCAGGAGAAGAAGAATTGGGGTGAGTCTCTCTTCCCTTAGAATCCTATAATAATAGTAATAATAATAGTAATTTTTATTTGCCACCACCTCGAGCTGAAATGAGAGGCGGGTAATGAATAAAAAAAAATATTATTATTATTAATTTATATTATTATATAAATTATATTGTTATTAAAGTACTATTGGTATTATTAAATTATTATTACACTATTATTACAACATTAATATGATTGCACTATTACATCATTATTAGTAAATTAGTAAATTATTATTCTTACATTACTGTTATTATTACATTGTTAATAATAATGATTATTAATTCATTATTGGCATTGGCATTATTATTACCACATTATTACTATTATTACATTATTGGTATTATTGCCATTATTAAATTATTATTATTTCTACATTATTATTAACATTATTACTTTGTTATGTCATTAGTGTTATTACAATATTCTTACATTAATATTACTACATGAGTATTGAAAAAACACTACTAGTAGTAGTAAATTATAAAATTATTACATTTGTTTATAATATTACTATTACATTATTGGCATTATTATTATTATCACTATTACATTATTGGTATTATAATTATCATTACTACTACATTATTGGTATTATTACCATTATTAATTATTATTACATTATTATTATTATATATTTTATTATTATTATTGGTATTGCTATTGGTATTAGTATTACTACAATTGTTAAGGTATTATTATTATTACATTATTGGTATTGTCATCATTACATTATTATTAATATTATATTATTCTTACATTGGGTTCTTGTAGGTTTTTTCGGGCTATATGGCCATGGTCTAGAGGCATTCTCTCCTGACGTTTTGCCTGCATCTATGGCAAGCATCCTCACTACCTCTGAGGATGCTTGCCATAGATGCAGGCGAAATGTCAGGAGAGAATGCCTCTAGACCATGGCCATATAGCCCGAAAAAAACCTACAAGAACCCAGTGATTCTGGCCATGAAAGCCTTCAACAATACATATTCTTACATTATTGGTATTATTACCATTATTAAATTACTATTACATTATTATTTATTATGTTGTTGTTATTATTATTATTATTATTATTAATATTGGTATTTTCATTATTAAATTATTATTCTTACATTATTGGTATTTTCCTTATATTATTATTACATTATAATATATTATTATATATTATATTATTATATCCTTATATTATATATTATATATTGTATTATATATTATATTATAATATCCTTATATTATATATTATTATATATTATATCCTTATATTATTATTACATTATAATATTATTATTCTTACATTATTGGTATTATTACGTTATTATTATTATTATTATTATTATTATTATTATTGATATTGGTATTATCATTATTTCATTATTATTATTATTTCATTATTATTCTTACATTATTGTCATTATTAAATTACTATCACTACATTATTATTCTTACATTATTATTGTCACTGCATTATTACATCATTATTCTGATAACACTACTCGTAGTAGTAAATTATAACATTGTTATTCTTATGTTACTTTATATTATTATTATTATTTGGGCTTTCAGAGGGCCCGCCTCCTCCCATCCAGGTCACTCAGGCCTTGAGCCGCAAGGAGGAGCCACAAGTGGACATTGTCCTGGAGAGGCCTTCGGACACCAAGTGAGTGTGCACCTTGGACATCATTCCACAGGTATATATACACATGCAGCCTTTTGGGGGGGAAGCTGGGTTCTCACCTGTGTTCTGCTCTATCCCTGCAGCGCTGTGGAAGAGGAGGAGGAAGAGGAGGAAGCCGTGCGCCCTTGCATGGGGGAGAATGGGCCTCCCATGGGGCCCAATGGCGCCTTCCTCTCCGTCCCCCAAAACGTGCTGCAAAGCATTGCCGACTATGGGGCCCGCTACCGGCGCCACTTGCGGCTCATGGCCCACGAAGCCGTGGGGCGCTTTGACCCCTGGCGCATCGCAGAGAGGTAATCATCTTCATCCTACATGTAATATTCATTTCTGGGATTAGCATAACTCAATAACCACTGAACGAATTGACACCAAATTTGGACACAATACACTGATCAGGCCAACAAGTGACCACCACTCATAAAAACACTGGAAAACACAGGAAGAGACTTGAAAAGCCAAAAATAATTTTAAAAAAATACATTAAAATGCATGCACAAAACCACACACACACACACATATATCTATATAAATAAAAATGTAATGTTCGTTTGTGGGATTAACAGAACTCAAAATCCACTGGGCGAATTGACACCAAATTTGGACAGCATACACCTAACAATCCAATGTATGTCCTTCACTCAAAATTTTTTGATTTTGTCATTTGGGAGTTGTAGTTCTTGGGATTTATAGTTCACCTACAATCAAAGAGCATTCTAAACTCCACCAATGATGGAATTGAAACAAAGGTGACACACAGGACTCCCTTGACCAACAGAAAACACTAGAAGGATTTGGTGGGCATTGACCTTGAGTTTGGGAGTTGTAGTTCACCTACATCCAGAGATCACTGTGGACTCAAACAATGATGGATCTGGACCAAACTCTACACAAATACTCTACACGAATGTGAACACTTGTGGAGTTTGGGGAAAATAGAATCTTGACATTCAGGAGTTGTAGTTGCTGGGATTTATAGTTCATCTACAATCACAGAGCATTCTGAACCCCACCAACGATAGGATTGAGCCAAACCTCCCACACAGAACCCATGTGGGCCACAGTAATGTGTGGCAGGGGAAGGCTTGTGTGTGTGTGTGTGTGTGTGTGTATAGATGTAATATTCATTTGTGGGATTAACATAACTCAATAACCAGTGAATGGATTGACACCAAATTTGGACACAATACACTTATCAGGCCAAAATACAGTGGAAGGGACTTAAAAAGCCAAAAAATAAAAAAAAATACATTGCAGCACATGCACAAAACCACACACACACACATATATATGCAAACACACATATACACACACAAGGTGGACTGGATGGCCTCTGGGGTTCCCCTCCCAAGCCCCTGATGACCCCTTTTGCCCTTGCTTGGGCCCCTTGCAGCCTGGCGGAGGAGTTGACGGAATCGGCGCTGGAGGAAGTGGCGGCGGAGCTGCAGGGCCTTTGTGAGGACTGCGCCGAAGCCCTCTTCGTCTCCGAGTTCCTGCAGCCGCCAGTGGCAAACCAGTGAGGGTCCCGAGACCCCCCCCCCCCCCCATCATCACAATTGCAATAAAAGGTTTTGTACTTCTTTTACAAGCCGATCAGTGTGGTCTCTGGGCTCCAGGTCGACGAGGAAGGAGGAACGAACTGGAGGAACTGTTTTGAAGGAGGAGCTGGATGCGCATTAGCATCGATCTATATAAATAAAAATATAATGTTCGTTTGTGGGATTAAAAGAACTCAAAAACCATTGGACGAATTGACATGAAATTTGAACACTACACCCCTAACAGAACGACGAGTGACCATCACTCATAACTCTCTCCCCCCCCCAAAAAAAACAGCAGAAAGGACTTTAAAACCCCCAAAAAAGCTAAATGGGGAAAAGCAAAATGACGATACAGAAAAAAGGGAAGAAGAGAGAGGGAAGGAAGGGGAGAAGGAAAGAAAGAGAGAAGGAAACATGGAAGCATGGAAGCAAAGGCCAATGGAAGGAAGGAAGGAAAAGTAGAGAAGGAAGAAAGGAGGAGAGAAAGAGGGAGCGAAAGAAAGAAGGAAAGAGAGAAGGAAGGATGGAAACAAAGACTGAAGGAAGGAAAGATGTAGAGAAGAAAGAAAGAAGGAGAGAAAGAGGGAGCAAAAGAAAGAAGGAAAAAGAGAAGGAAGCATGGAAGCAAAGACTGAAGGAAGGAAAGATGTAGAGAAGAAAGAAAGAAGGAGAGAAAGAGGGAGCAAAAGAAAGAAGGAAAAAGAGAAGGAAGCATGGAAGCAAAGACCAAAGGAAGGAAGGAAAGATGTAGAGAAGAAAGAAAGGATAGAAAGAAAGAAGGAAGTGTGGAAGCGAAGGAAGGAAGGAAGGAAGGGGAGAAAGAAAGAGAAGGAAGGAAAGGGAGAGAAAGAAGGAAAAAAGGGGAGGGAAGGAAAGAGAAGGAAGGATGGAAGTGAAGGAAGGAAGAAAAGAGGTAGAGAAGGAAGAAAGGAGAGAAAGTGGAAGGGAAAGGAAAAGGGGGAAAGGAAAGGTAGAGGAGGAAGGAAGAAAAAGAGGCAGGAAAAGAAAAAGGGGAGGAAGCAAAGAGGCAGAAAAGGAAGGAGAGAAGGGAAGGAAGGAAAGGGAGCAAGGGATGGAGGGAAAGAAGGATAGAAAGGGAGGGAAGAAGGAAAGAGAGAAGGAAGGAAAGAATGGCAGCAAAAAGCAAAGCAAGGAAGAAAAGAGGTAGAGAAGGAAGGAAGGAGACGAAGAAGATAAAGAAAAAAGGGGAAGGAAGGATAGAGGTAGAGAAGGAAGGAAAGAAAGAAAGGAAAGAAGGAGAGAAAGGGACGGAAGGAAAGAAGGAAAGAGAAGGAAGAATGGAAGTGAAAAGCAAAGGAAGGAAAGAGGTAGAGAGGGAAGAAAGAGAATGAGGGAGGAAAAGAAAAGGGGAAAGAAGGAAAGAGGTAGAGAAAGAAGGAAAGAAAGAGGAAGCAAAAGAAGGAGAGAAAGAGGGAGGGAAAGTTGGCCATAGCAGTGCATGGCGGGTACAGCTATACTATATATTGTACTATATTACCACAATATCTATAACGCACGGCCAGTACATTATACTATTAGTATCATATAATATATTGTACCATGTCATAAGTTGTAGTATATACAATATATTATATTACAACATTATTAATATTACATACAATATACCAGCACTATTATAAGAGTAACTCCATCTTCCTGCTTGGCAGAAGCGGGTTGGACTATATTGCCTTTTGGGGTCCCTTCCAATTATATAACAATAACAATATAATAGTAATAATAACAATAATAATATTCCTCCCTTCTCTCCCTCCGCTTCTTTTTTCTTCCCTTCCTTCCTTTCTCTGTCTCTCCCATTCCCTCTTTTTCTTTTTCTTCCTTCCCTCCTTTTGTTTTCTTTTTTTTCATTCCTTTTCTTTCTCTCCTCCCTTTTTTCCTTCCTTCCATCCCTCCCTCCCTTCCTCCCTCACTCCCTTCCTCCCTCACTCCCTTTTTCCCCCTTTCTTCCTTTCCATTCTTTCCTCTCTTCCTTCTCTCTCCCCCTCCTTTTCTTCTTTCTTTCTTTCCTTCCCTATCCACCCTCCCTTTCCTTTCTTCTTTTCCTCCCTCCCTCCTTTTGTCTTTCTTTCCTTTCTTCCTTTCCTTCCTTTTCCTCTTCCTATTCTTTCTCCCCTCACCTTTCTTTCCTTCTTTCTTTCCTTCCTTCTCTTTTTCTTTCTTCCCTTCCTTTCCACTCTTCCTTTCTTCCTCCCTTTCCTTTCTTCCTTCTCTCTCCCCTCCCTCTCTTCTTTCTTTCCTTCCCTCCTTCCCTTCCCTTCCCTGCCCTTCCCTTCCTTTCCTCTCTTCCTTCCTTCCTTTCTTCTCATCCTTTTTTCTTTCTTCTCTTCCCTCCCCTTTCTCTCTTCTTTCCTTCCTCTCCCTTTTCCTCCCTCCTTTCTCCCATTCCCTCTTCTTTCTTTCCTTCCTTCCTTCCTTCCTTCCTTCCTTCCTTCCTTCCTTCCCTCCCTTTCTTTTTCCCTCCCTTCCCTTCCTGTCTTCCTTCTCTCTCAGTCTCCTCCTTTTTTCTTTCTTTCCTGTTTCCTCTCTTCTTTCCTCTCTTCCTCCTTTTTGCTTTCCTTCCTTTCTTTCCTTCCTTTCTTCCTTCTCTCTCCCCCTCCCTCTCTTCTTTCTTTCCTTCCCTCCTTTTCTTTCCTTTTCCCTTCCTTCCTTTCCTCTCTTCCTTCTCTCTCCCTCCCCTCCATTTTCCCTTTCCTTCTTTCTATCCCTTTCTTTTTCTTTCTTCCCATCCCTTCCTTTCCCTTTCTTTCCTTCCTCCCTTTTTCTTTCTTTCCTTCCTTCTATCCCTTTCTTTTTCTTTCCTCCCTCCCTTTTTCTTTCCTTTCTTCCTTTCCTCTTGCTTCCCTCCCTTCTTTCCCTCCCTCCCTCCCTCCTTTCCTTCCTTCTCGCAGCCACCTTTTTTATTTTTGGATGCGGTGCCTTTAAATAAAAGCAAGGGAGGGGGAAGCTGAGAGCAGAGCCTCAATCAAAGGAAGGAAGGAAGGAAGGAAGGAAGGAAGGAAGGAGCCAGGTTTGCGGGAGGAAGGAAGGAAAGAAAGAAGGAAGGAAGGATGTCTAGTGACGACACACCAAGAAGGAGGAGAGCCCCCTGCCCAGGTGAGAGAGAGAGAGACCCTCCCAAAAGGGTGAATGTGGGAGGGAAGGAAGGAAAGAAGGAAGGGAAGGGAAAGAAGGTGAGAGGGAGGGAGGTGTGGGTCTGTTGATTGCCCCAATTAAAGCCTCTTTTGGGAGGCCTGGGTCTGTTTCCCCCCCTCTCCTTCCCTCTTTTTCTGTTACCCTTCCTCTTTCATCATCCTTTCTTCCTCACCTTCTTTCCTTCCCTCCCTCTCTTTCTTTCCTCCTTCTCTTCCTTCTTTCCTCCCTCCCTTCCTTTATCATTTTTCTTTCTCTCCTTCCTCTTCTTTCCCTCTCTCCCTTTTTTGCATTCCTTCCTTCCTTCTTTCATTATTTCTTTTCTTTCTTTTCCTTCCTTTATTTCCTCCTCTCTCTCCCTTCCTTCCCTCATTTTTTCCTTCTTTCTTTTTTGCTCTCTTTTTTCTTTCTTTCTTTTTCTTTCCCTCACTCCCTTTTTTGTACTTTTTCCTTTTCTTCTCTTTCTGATAATAATAATAATAATTCCCTCCTTTTTTATCCTTCCTTTGTTCCCTCCTTCCCTCTCTCCTTTTCCTTCCTTCTTTATTTCTTCTTTTCCTTCCTTCCTTCCCTCTCTCCATTATTTCTTTTATATCCTTTATTTGCTTCCTTCCTTCTCTACTCCTCTCCTCCCTCCCTTCCTTCTGTCTACCACTCTTTTCTTTTCTCTCTCTCTCTTTTCTTTCTTTCTTTCTTTCTTTCTTCCTCCTTCCCTCTCTCTCCCTTCCTTCCTGTTTTCATTTTTTCTTTCTTTTTTCCTTCCTTCCTTTCCTGCCTCTCTCTCTCTTCCTCCCTTTTTTCATTCTTTTCTTACTTCTTTCCTTCCTTCCCTGTCTCTGTCCCTTCCTTCCATCCATCCATCCTTCCTTCTTTCCTTTCTTCCTTCCTTCCCTCCTTGTCTCCCCTCCTTCCTTCCCTCTCCCTCTTCATTCCTTCCTTCCTTCTTTCTTTCATTCTTTCCTTCCTTCCCTCCCTCCCTATCTACCTTCCTTCCTTTTTTCATTATTTCTTTTCTTTCTTTTCCTTCCTTTCTTCCCCCCTCTCCCTTCCTTCCCTCCTTTTCTCCTTTTTTCTTTACTTCCTTCTTTCCCTTTCATTCATTCTTTCATTCTTTCATTCTTTTCTTTCCTTCCTTCCTTCCTTCTTTCCTTCCAATCCTTTCTTGCCCTCCTTTTTCTTCTCACAAAACAGGAAAAACTACATTTTTTGACACTTGGCTTTGGGAGGGCCGGGCCGGCATGTGTGGGCAGTGCACATGCGTGTCAGCATGACATGACATGACATGACATGATGCGAGAGGCCTCAGTTTGCGCGTGTGCCAAGATGCTCTGCCTGCCTCCATCCTCTTGGCCAAGGCCGTTCCCATGGCAACGCTGGACCAGTCTGTCTCCTGGAGTCTCCTTTGCAGACAGAAAAAAGCGGGGTATAAATAAATAAATAACAACAACAACAATAATTAGGCCTGTTTGGATGCCTGCCAACATGAGGCAAACTTTCCCAATTTCCAAGAGGCCTCCTTGGGGGCTTTGTAGCCAAAGCCGGATGGATGGCCATCTGTTGGGAGGGATTTGCTGGTGCTCTTCCTCCATGAAGGCAGGAAGAAAGGGGTTGGGCTGGATGGCCTTTGGGGGCCCCTTCCAGTTCTAGGGTTCTGTGACCAGCCCCTTCCCACTCCCTCTTTGGGCTTCAGGTGGCGCCCCGAATAGGGGGTGATGGGCCTTGTAGTCCCTTTGGGCCCCTTTGCCCTGGGCGCCTTAGGAAGTTCAAGGGAAGAAGGAGGGAAGAAATGGAAAGAAAGTAAGAAAGAAAAGTAAGGGAAGAGATAAAAGGGATGGAAGAGGGAAGGAAGGAAAGAAGGAAGGAAGGAAGAAGGGATGGATTAAGGCACAGATAAAAGGAATGAAGGGAAGTGATAAAAGGAAGGGAGGGAGGAAGAAGGGAAGAGAAAGATGGGAGAAGGGAAGGATGGAGGGATGAATAAAAGGGAAAGAATGAAGGAAGAAGAGAAAATAAAAGGGAGGGTGGGAAGGAAGATAGGAAGAGAAGGAAGAAGGGATGGATAAAAGGAAAGAAGGGAAAGAGAAGAAGGGAAGAGACGGAAGGAAGAAGGGATGGATAAAAGGAAATATGAGATGGAAGGGAAGGAAGGAATAAGGGAAGAGAATGAAAGAAGAAGGGAAGTATGAAGGGATGGATAAAAGAAAAGAAGGAAGAACAGAAGAGATCAAAGGGAAGGGAAGAGAAAGAAGGAAGAAGAGATGGATAAAAGGAAAGAAGGAAGAACAGAAGAGATAGGAGGGAGAGAAGGAAGAAGGGAAGAGAAGGAAGGATGAAGGGATGGATAAGAGGAAAGAAGGGAAAAACAGAAGGAAGGGAGGGGGAGGAAGAGAAGAAATAAAAGGAAGGAGGAAAGAGGGAAAGGAGGAAGGGAAAAGAATTGAAGGAAGGAAAAGTGAAGAGAAAAGAAAGGGAGGGAGGGAATGAAAGAAGAAGGGAAGGAAGAAGGGATGGATAAAAGGAAGGATGAAGGGAAGAGAAGAGATTAAAGGATGAGGAGAGAGGAAAGAGGGAAAGGATGAAGGGAAGAGGAGGAAGGAAGGAAAAGGAAGGGAAGGAAGAAATGATGAAAGGAAGAATAAAAGGAATGGAAGGATGAAGGAAAGAATGGAAGAAGGAAGAGAAGGGAGAAGGAAAGAAGAAATAAAGAGAGGGAAAGAAGAAGGGAATGATAGAAAGGAAAAAGGAAGGAAGAAAGGATGAAGGTAAGGGAAGGATGAAGGAAAGAATGGAAGAAGGAAGAAAAGGAAGGAAGGAATAAAGAGAGGGGAGGAAGAAGGGAACGATAGGAAAAGGGAAGGAAGGATGAAACGAAGGGAAGGAAAGAATGGAAGAAGGAAGAGAAGGGAGAAGGAAGGAATAAGGAGGGGAGGAAAGAGGGAATGATAGAAAGGAAAAGAGAAGGAGGGAAGGATGAAAGGAAGGAAGGATGAAGGAAAGAATGGAAGAAAGAAGAGAAGGGAGAAAGAAGGAAAAAAGAGAGGGAAGGAAGAAGGGAATGACAGAAAGGAAAAGGAAAGGAAGGAAGGATGACCTCCAGAAGAGCCTTCAGGTCAATGGGAGAGCCATGGGGTGTGGGGGTCAGGGGGGTGCCTGCATGTGCTTGTGCGCAAAGGTGTGCTTCCCCCTCCTCCTCCTCTTCCTCCTTCTCTTCCTCCTTCTCTTCCTCCCTCCCTCCCTGATCAGCCTTTCAGGTTATGTAAAAGCCTCCTGCCCAAAAGAGCGTGGAATTCATGGCATTGACGTAAGACGAAGCGGGGTGCATGTGTGTGTGTGCGTGTGCAAAGAGGATTGTGTCGCTTTGAGTGCCAAAGCCATTTTTCCTCCCAGGCGAAGAAGATGTTTACATTCCCAGAGACACTTTGCGTGCATCTCTCTCGGGGTGGGAGCCAAAAGGGGCCCACGGCAGGCAGGCAGCACATTGGCTTCTGACAGGGCACGGCGGGGAGGGTCTAGGTGGCCTCTCGGGCCTCTTGGTTCATCTCTGGAGGGTTTCGTGCAGGATGGACATCTGTCGGGAGGGCTTCAGTGGCGCTTTTCCGGCCTCACATGAATAGGGGTGGAATGGATGGCCTCTTGCAGTCCCTTCCAATTCAATAAGGATAATAATGATAATAATAATATGGATAATAATATAATAGTAATTCTTGATGATGATGATGGGGTTGGACTGATATATCTAATGTGTGTGTAATAGGTTTGGCTGGATGGCCATCTGTCGGGAGGGATCAGATGGTGCCCTGCTTAATAGCATGGGGTTGGACTGGATGGCTCTTGGGGATCCCTTCCATCTCTAGGATTCTATGATATAGCACACACATACACATATATACAGTGTGTGTGTGTGTGTTTGCTTGGATGGCCATCTGTCAGGAGAGATCAGATGGTGCCCTGCATAATAGAATGGTGTTGGACTGGATGTTCCTTGGGGGTCCCTTCTAGCCCTAGGATTCTGTGATATATCTAGGGCATATATGGGCATGTGTGTGTATTGTGTGTGCATATGTGTGTTGGGCTGGATGGCCATCTGTCGGGAGGGATCAGATGGTGCCCTGCTTAATAGCATGGGGTTGGACTGGATGGCCCTTGGGGATCCCTTCCATTTCTAGGATTCTGTGATATAGCACACACATACACATATATACAATGTGTGTGTGTGTGTGTGTGTGTGTGTATGTTTGGCTGGATGGCTATCTGTCGGGAGGGATTGGATGGTGCCCTGCTTAATAGCATGGGGTTGGACTGGATGGCCCTTGGGGATCCCTTCCAGCAATAGGATTCTGTGATATAGCACACACACACACACACAGGCATATATACAGTGTGTGTGTGTGTGTGTGTTTGGCTGGATGGCCATCCGTCGGGAGGGATTGGATGGTGCCCTGTTTTACAAGGGTCCCTTTCAACTTTAGGATTCTGTGATGTATCTAGTGTGTATGTTTATGTATGTGTGTGTATATATATGTGTGTGTGTGTGTGTGTGTGTCAGGAGCATCTTGAGAAACTGCAAGTCGCTTCTGGTGTGAGAGAATTGGCCATCTGCAAGGACGTTGCCCAAGAGACACCCAGATGTTTAATGTTTTACAATATATATAGTGTGTGTAGGTGTGTGTGTGTGTTTGGCTGGATGGCCATCTGTCGGGAGAGATCGGATGGTGCCCTGCTTGGGGGTTCCTATCCATCCATAGGAGTCTATGTAGGCAAAGCAATGGAGTGTCCCATGTTTCCTTACGTTCTGCCCCTCCAAAGGGGACCTTTGCCCTCCAAAATGCCCCCCTGGATGAAGAGGAAGATGAGGAGGAGGATGGCACTGCGGCGCACCAGGCCTCATTGGCATTCTTCTCATCAACATGCGCCGCCGGCGGTCCCGTCAAGGCTATTTTTAGCTATTTTAGTGTGTGTGTGTTTTATTTTTTGTGGGCCAGTGGAGCCACCGATGTCCTTCTGGTGGAACCTCCTTCTTTTGGAGGCTTTGAAACATGAGGCTGGATGACCATCTGTTGGGAGGGATCAGGTGGTGCCCTGTATAACAGACTGGCCCTTGGGGTCACTTCTAGCTGTAGGATTCTGTGATATATCTAGCGTAGATAGATAGATTGGTCGATAGATGGATAGACAGTGTGTATGTGTGTGTGTTTGGCTGGATGACCATCTGTTGAGAGGGATCGGGTGGTGCCCTGCATAACAGACTGGCCCTTGGGGTCACTTCTAGCTGTAGGATTCTGTGATATATATAGATAGATTGATCGATAGATAGATGGATAGACAGTGTTATGTGTGTGTGTTTGGCTGGATGACCATCTGTTGAGAGGGATCAGATGGTGCCCTGCTTAATAGAATGGGGTGGGACTAGATGGCCTCTGGGGGACCCTACCAGCTCTAGGATTCTGTGATATATCTAGCGTATATATATGTGTGTGTGTACATATATATATAGCGTGTGTGTGTATGTATCTGTATGTATGGCCATCTGTTGGGAGGGATCAGATTATGCCCTGCTTAACAGAATGGGGTTGGACTGGGTGGACTTTGGGGGTCCCTTCTAACTTTAGGATTCTGTGATATATCTTGCATTTATAGATTAATAGATTAATAGATTGTGTGTGTTTGTGTTTGGCTGGATGGCCATCTGTTGGGAGGGATCGGATGGTGCCCTGCTTAACAGAATGGGGTTGTGTGTGTGTGTGTGTATAGTGTATGTATATAGAGAGAGAGAGAGAGAGGGAAGGAGAGAAAATATGTGTTTGTATATGTCTCTGTGGTTGGACTAGATGGCCCTTGGGGTTCCCTTCCAACGCTGTAATAATAATAATAATAATAATAATAATAATAATAATAATAATAACAACATAGTAATTCTATCTTTTATGATGGAAGGGGGTTGGACTAGATGGCCCTTGGGGTTCCCTTCCAACTCAATAATAATAATAATAATAATAATAATAATAATAATAATAATAATAATAATGGGTAATAATATCACAGTAATCTTCCTTTTAATGTATCTCTCCTTCCTTCCTTCTTTATCAGTCCCTTCTTTCCATCTCTTTTCCCCCCTCTTTCTCTTGGCCTCTCCTCCGTTTGGCTTAATTAAATCCAGAGCCTGCCTTTTAAACTCAACGAGCCATTTGCGGCCGGTCTAATTCCTGCTAATTAATAGGAGGGCTTTTCATTTGCTTTGGCTGCCGAATCGGGAAAGAGAAAGCCTTTGGGCAGACGGATGCTCCTCCGGGAATGGGGCCAAACACGGAGATTTCAATGGGGAGGGTGATGATGAAGGAGATGAAGACGATGATGATTGTGATTGTGACGATGATTAAGACGATGCGAATGATAATAATGATTTAAGGGTCTGTCAGCTGAGCTTCAATGGAAAGATGATGATGAAGATGACGTTGCTGCTGCTGATGAAGACGATGGTGATGATGATGATGAAGGTGACAATGATGAGGATGATGAAGATGATGTCGACTCAAGGGTGTTGGCTAAACACTGAGCTTGAATGGGGGATGATGATGAGGATGAGGATGATGGGGATGATGAAGACAATGATAATGGTGATGAAGATGATGATGATGGCAATGAAGATGATGGCAATGATGAAGATGAAGATACTGACGACAACACAAGGGGTCCGTGAACACAGCTTGAATGGGGGACTGATGGTGATGGAGATGATGAAGATACTGACGACAACTCAAAGGGCCTCTGAACGCTGAGCTTGAATGGGGGACTGATGATGATGGAGATGATGAAAGTGATGATGAGGATGATGCTGAGGATGGTAAAGATGATGATGACAATGAAGATGATGGTGATGGTGAAGATGAAGATATTGACAACAACTCAAGGGGTCTGTGAACACTAAGCTTGAATGGGGAACTGATCATGATGGAGATGCTGATGATGGTGATGATGACTCAAGAGGTCTGTTGTTTGAACACTGAGCTTCAATGGGGCATGATGAAGATGAAGATGATGATGTTGAAGATGTTGATGACAATGTAGATGACAGCGATGATGAAGATGAAGATACTGACGACAACTCAAGGGGTCTCTGAACACTGAGCTTGAATAGGGGACTGATGATGATGGAAATGATGATGATGATAACTCAAGAGGTCTGTTGGTTGAACACTGAGCTTCAATGGGGGATGAAGATGATGAAGATGACAATGAAGATGGTGGCAATGAAGATGAAAATACTGACGACAACTCAAGGGGTCTGTGAACACTGAGCTTGAATGGGGGACTGATGATGATGAAGATGATGATGATGGTGATGATGACTCAAGAGATCTGTTGGTTGAACACTGAGCTTCAATGGGGCATGATGAAGATTATGATGATAATGATGTTGAAGATGTTGATGACAATGAAGATGATGGCGATGATGAAGATGAAGATACTGATGACAACACAAGGGGTCTGTGAACACTGAGCTTGAATAGGGGACTGATGATGATGGAGATGATGATGATGATGATGGTGACGATGACTCAAGAGGTCTGTTGGTTGAACACTGAACTTCAATGGGGCATGATGATGATGATGTTGAAGATGTTGATGACAATGAAGATGATGGCGATGATGAAGATGAAGATACTGACGACAACACAAGGGGTCTGTGAACACTGAGCTTGAATGGGGGACTGATGATGATGGAGATGATGATGATGATGATGATGGTGATGGTGATGGTGATGGTGATGATGACTCAAGAGGTCTGTTGGTTGAACACTGAGCTTCAATAGGGGATGATGATGATGATGATGTTGAAGAAGTTGATGATGATGACAATAAAGGCAATGGTGATGGTGAAGATGAAGATATTGACGATGACTCAAGGGGTCTATGGACACTGAGCTTGAATGGGGACTGATGATGGTGGAGATGATGATGATGATGATGACATAAGGGGTCTGTTGGCCGAACACTGAGCTTCAGTGGGGGGCTGATGAAGATGATGTTGATGATGATTGAAGGGATCTGTTGGGTGAACACTGCGGTTCAATGGGAACTGGTGAAGGTGATGATGATGATCAAGAGGATGAAGGTGATGATAAAGATGATGTTGAAGATGAAGATGATGACAGTGATGATCCAAGGGGTCTGTTGCTTCTATGGGGAGGGGGGTGATGAAGAAGATGATAATGATGACAGTAGTGATGACTTCAGAGGTCTGTTGGCTGAACACTGAGTTTCAATGGGGGTTGAAGATGACAATGATGAAGATGATAATGGTGATAACTTAACGGACCTGTTGGCTGAACATTGAGCTTCAATGGGGGTTGATGATGATGGTGGTGGTGGTGATGATGAAGATGATGATGATGAAGATGATGCTGGTGATGACTTAAGGGGTCTGTTAGCTGAATGCTGAGGTTCAATGGGGGTTGATGATAATGATGATGACTCAAGGGGTCTGTTGGGTGAACACTGAGGTTCAATGGGGGATGATGATGATGATGATGATGATGACGACAATGACTCAAGGGGTCTGTTGGGTGAACACTGAGTTTCAATGGGAGTTGATAATGACGATGATGAAGTTGATGATGATGGTAATGACTTAAGGGGTCTGTTGGCAGTGGGGGTTGATGATGATGATGATGATGATGATGATGATGATGACTCAAGGGGTCTGTTGGGTGAACACTGAGTTTCAGTGGGGGATGATGAAGAAGATAACAATGATGATAAAGACAATGGTGATGATGATGAAGATGAGGACTCAAGGCTCTCTGGGCTGCACACTGAGCTTGGATGGGGGCTGATGATGAGGATGATGAAGATGATGACAGCCCAAGGGGTCTGTTGGGTGAAATGCTGAGCTTCAGTGGGGGGCTGATGATGACGATGATGATGATGATGATAAAGTTCCCCTCTCAACCCCATTTTCCCTCTCTCTCCCTATTTTGCAGGATCGGGACTTTCCCCATGTGGTGCCCCCCACTGGCGCCCCAGTGACTCAATGGAGATGAGCTCCGAGGGTGAGGAGGAAGAAGAGGAAGAGTTCTTTGACGCCCGAGGTCAGCATCACATCCCTGTGCCCCCCAACCTTGGGGTTGAGAACTCCACCCCCCACCTTGGCCAGCTGGCCTGCCTGCCAGTTCCTTGAATGGAGCTACTGAGCCGAATACTAGAGTCATAGAAAGGGTCATCCAGTCCAACCCTTAGATGGAGGGAGGGATGGATGGATGGATAGATAGATAGATAGATAGATAGATAATAGATGGATACATAGAAAGGTGATGGATGGATGGATGGATGGATGGATGGATACCTAGATAGGTGATGGATGGATAGATTCTAGGTGGCTGGAAGGATAGATGGATACATAGGTGATGGATGGATGGATGGATGGATGGATGGATAGATAGATAGATAGATAGATAGATAGATAGATAGATAGATGATGAATGGATGGATGGGTAGATTCTAGGTGAATGAGTGGATAGATAGATGGATACATAAATAAATAAATAGGGGATGGATGGATGGATGGGTAGATATATAGGTGATGGATGGATGGATAGATAGATTCTAGGTGGATGAATGGATAGATGGATGGATAAATAGGTGATGAATGGATGGATGGATAAATAGGTGATGAATGGATGGATGGATAGATGATGAATGGTTGGATGGATGGATAGATTCTAGGTGGATGAATGGACAGATGGTTAGATAGATAGGTGATGAATGGATGGATGGACAGATGATGAATGGTTGGTTGGATAGATGGATACATAGATAGATAGCTAATGGATGGATAGAGAGAGAGAGAGAGAGAGAGAGATGGTAGGTGGATGGATAGATGGATACATAGTTGGTGATGGGTGGATGGAAAGATAAATAGATGGTAGATGGATGGATGGATAGATGGATGCATAGATAGGTGATGGATGGATGAATGGATGGATAGGTAGACTGATGGATAGATGAGTGATAGATAGATGCTATGTGGATGAATAGATGGATACATAGATAGTAATGGATGGATGGACAGAAAGACAGATAGGATGTGTAGATGAGTGGATGGATAGATGGACAGATAGATGCTAGGAGGATGGATGGATAGAGATAGATAATAGATGACTACACCAATAGATGGATGGATAGATAGATAGATAGACTGGATGGCGAGATGAGTGGATGGATAAGATACATAGATAGATCCTACGTGAATGGATAGATAGATAGATAGATAGATAGATAGATAGATAGATAGATAGATAATTGGATGGAGAGATGAGTGAATGGATGAATGGAAAGATGGATACATAGATAGTGATGGATGGATGGATTGATCAATCAACAGGTAATAGATGGATGGATGGATGGATGGATGGATAGATAGATAGATAGATAGATAGATAGATAGATAGATAGATAGATAGATAGATAGAGATGATAGAATCATAGAGTTGGAAGAGACCCCTTTCCAATGGATTGGTGAATTCATAGATAGAGATAGATAGACAGACAGACAGACAGACAGATAGATTGATCAGTAGAAGCAGCTATCTCAGTCCCTTTGTGGCTACAGCTGTCAATCAAACCTGGAGAGGCCTCTGTTTGTCCACTTTGGGGGATGCAGACGGAGGCAGTGATGCAGTCGGTCTCCATGGCAACCCCCAAGTCATTGCTGCAGGGAAGCAAAAGAGGTTGTTTTTCTCCCAGCGTTTCTTTTACTTCTCCATAAACCTGCTAAGATCTATCGGGCGGGATAGACGTCTGTCAGGAGGGGTCAGATTGTGTCGCCCTTTAGAGCTCTCTTCCAACTCTATCATTCAATTAATCCTGAAAGCTACTAATATATATCAGGCCATCTGTCAGGAGGGATCGGATTGTGTCTCCATTTGAGGCAGAAATGGGTTGGACCAGATGGCCTTAAGAGGTCCTTTCCAACTCTATCGCTCCATGACTCTATAGCCCTACTTCTCCTTAAACTTGCAAATATCTATCCATCAGGCCATCTGTCGGGAGGGATCAGATTGTGTCTCCCTTTGAGGCAGATATGGGTTGGACCAGATCGCCTTAAAAGGTCTCTTCCAACTCTATCACTTTATGACTCTATAAACTTGCTAATATCTATCTATCAGGCCATCTGTTGGGAAGGATCGGATTGTGTTCAGATGACCTTCCAACTCTATCATTCTATGACTCTCTATCCTTCTCTGTAAGCCTGTGAGGGCGGATAGACATCTGTCAGGAGGGATCAGGTGGGGTCTCCCTTTGAGGCAAGACGGGGATGGTCTAGATGGCCTCTTGGGACCCCAACCCAGCTTCTGCTGCTATCTGTCCTCCTCCAGAGGAAATGGCGGAGGGGAAGAACGCGGCCGCCATCTTGCTGGGGATGAGTCAGTGGAACTCCAACGACCTGGTGGAGCAGATTGAAACCATTGAGAAGCAGATGGAGCACAGTCCAGGTATTGCTGTTGTTGTTGTTGTTGTTGTTGTTGTTGTTGTTGTTAAATGCTATTGAGTTTGTAGTGCAGTGAGTTCCAAGGGTCTGGCTGAGATGAAGACGGTGATGATGACAATAATTACCTGGGTTGTATCCTACCTTGATACTGGGGAAGTGGGTAAGAAGTAAATATTATAATGTAATATATTGTAATGTAATTTTATTATTGTTATTTTGGGTACATTATTATTTTTATATATGAGGGTTATCCGGAAAATAAGGTTACAAGACACGTTGCTCTTGTGGGGAATTTTCTTGGGTGAAGTTGGTATCGCTGCCGTGTAGCAGGAAGCTAGTGGAAGCGAGCAAGCAGTGCCAGTCGTCAGATGCTCATCAACTGGCAATGTGGTGAGGGTTAGAGATGAGTGTCCTCATTCCGTTTCCCTCCAAGTGCGAAGTTCGCAGTGCATGAGGGATATCCAGAAAGTAAGGTTACAAAGCACATAGCTCTCATGGGGAATTTCACGGAGGAAATTGGTCTCACCGCCATGTAGCGGGAAGCCAGAGGAACAGAACGAGCAGTGCCTGTCGTTAGATGCTCATCAACGGGCTCATGTGGTGAAGGTTAGAGATGAGCCTCCTCATTCCGTTTTCCTCCAAGTGCGAAGTTCACGCTGTACGAGGGATATTCAGAAAGTAAGGTTACAAGGCACATAGCTCTCATGGGGAATTTTCACAGAGTAAATTGGTCTCACAGCCATGTAGCAGGAAGCCTGAGGAATGGAACGAGCAGTGCCAGTCGTCAGATGCTCATCAACTGGCAATGTGGTGAAGGTAGAGATGAGCGTCCTCATTCCGTTTCCCTTCAAGTGCGAAGTTCGTGCTGTACGAGGGATATCCAGAAAGTAAGGTTACAAGGCATGTAGCTCACATGGGGAATTTTCACGGAGGAAATCGGTTTCACTGCCGTGTAACGGGAAGCTGGCGGAACGGAATGAGCAGTGCCAGTCGTTAGATGCTCATCAACGGGCAATGTGGTGAAGGTTAGAGATGAGCGTCCTCATTCGGTTTTCCTCCAAGTGTGAAGTTCACGCTGTACGAGGGATATCCAGAAAGTAAGGTTACAAGGCACATAGCTCTCATGGGGAATTTTCCCAGAGGAAATCGGTCTCACCGCTGTGTAGTGGGAAGCCAGAGGAACGGAACAAGCAGTGCTAGTCGTCAGATGCTCATCAACTGGCAATATGGTGAAGGTTAGAGATGAGCATCCTCATTCCATTTCCCTCCAAGTGTGAAGTTTACACTGTACAAGGGATATCCACAGTAATGTGCTACCGAAATGCTAAGGGTATGAACGCTGCTGGCTGAAAAAAGACGGAGAGAAACTTCTATGACATAGGCATCAAAAACTCATTCCACGGATGACAAAATGTATTGATCTGAATGGTGATTTTGTGGAAAGATAATGTAATACCTATGCTACAGTCCATGTAAATATATCCATTCTCTGGATTAAAAAAAGTCTTGTAACCTTACTTTCCAGATAACATATTATGCATATTATTATTGTTGTTATGATGATGATGGTGATGATGATGATTATTATTCCAGCTGGAGAAGAGGCCCCGTTTTGCTCCTCGGTCGTCCTGCAGGAGAAGCAACGTGAGTCCTGCCTGCTCTCGATCTTCTTTTGTTTTGTTTTGCTTTGTTTTGTTTTTATTTAATGCGTCAATTAGAATTGGGAACAAGGCTTCAAATCCACCCTAATGCTCTTTTCCGAGGCCATCTGGAGGCAAAAAAACCCACTTTTCCTGAAGGATTATGACAATGTTGGTTATTTATAACGGCAAGCATGTTCCGCAATGTGTGCTTTCCCGCTCCCGCCTTCTCTCTGTTTATTTAGCTTGAGTCCAGGTTATGTGACAAAGTCAAAAATACACAAGGTTGTGGTTGAACTACAACTCCCATCATGCCAGCTTAACCCCCCTGAAACTCCATCAGTACTTAAAGTTTGCTCTAGATGTATCATGGGTGGGGTTCAGTGTGCTCTCTGGCTGTAAGGTAAACTACAACTCCCACTATGGTGAGTCAGACCCCTCCAACCCCTCCAGTAGGTTGAGCCGGTCATTGGGGTTCTGTGTGCCCAGTTTGGTTAATAATAATAATGATAATCTATATACTAAATAAAAATGTCATGTTCGTTTGTGGGATTAACAGAACTCAAAAACCACTGGACGAATTGACACCAAATTTGGACACAAGACACCTAACAGTCCAATGTATGTCCTTCACTCAAAAAAATGGATTTTGTCATTTGGGAGTTGTAGTTGCTGGGATTTATAGTACACCCACAATCAAAGAGCATTCTGAACCCCACCAACGATGGAACTGACCCAAACTTGGCACACAGTTCTCCCATAACCAACAGAAAATACTGGAAGGGTTTGGTGGGCAGTGAGTGTCCTTTGGTTTTGGAGTTGTAGTTCACCTACATCCAGAGAGCACAGCATGATGGATCTGGACCAAACTTGGCACGAATACTCAATATGCCCAAATGTGAACACTGGTGGAGTTTGGGGAAAATAGAATCTTGACATTTGGGAGTTGTAGTTGCTGGGATTTATAGTTCACCTACAATCACAGAGCATTCTGAACCCCACCAATGATAAAATTGGGCCAAACCTCCCACACAGAACCCCCATGACCACCAGAGTGGGCCACAGCAACACGTGGCAGGGGACGGCTGGTCTATATAAATAAAAATCTAATGTTCATTTGTGGGATTAACATAACTCAAAAACCACTGGATGAATTGACACGAAATTTGGACACAAGACACCTAACAGTCCAACGAGTGTCCATCACCCATAAACACACACAGACACAAAACCCCAGCGGAACCCCATATATACATATACACATACACATGCACACATTCAAACACTCACACGTATATATATGCACAAACACACACAAATATACACATATACACACGCATACATATACATACACTCAGATATACGTATGCACACATACATATATACATATACACACGCACACACATATACATATCCACATACATACATAGATAAACACAAAAATGCATAGAGACAAGCACACACATATACATAATATGCATGTACACATATAAACACACAAATATACACATATACACACATACATATACATACACACAGATGTACATATACACATACATGCATGCGCATATACATATATACATATGCACATGCACACACATACATATTCACATACATACATATATACACGCAAATATGCATATAGACAAGTACACACATATACACAATATGCATGTACACATATAAGCACACAAATATGTATATATATGCACAAACACACAAATATACACATATACACACATGCATATACATACACACAGATGTACATATATACATACATGCATGCACACATACATGTATACATATACACATGCACACACATATACATATCCACATACATACATATATACACACAAATATGCATGTAGACAAGCACACACATATACACAATATGCATGTACACATATAAACACACAAATATACACATATACACACATACATATACATACACACAGATGTACATATACACATACATGCATGCACACATACATATATTACATATACACATGCACACACATACATATCCACATACATACATATATACACACAAATATGCATATAGACAAGCACACACATATACACAATATGCATGTAGACAAGCAAACACATATACACAATATGCATGTACACATATAAACACACAAATACACACACATATGCACACACTTATATACACCCATATATATATATATATATATATATATATATATATATATATATACACACACACACACACACACACACACACACACACACACACACAGACATATACACACACTGGGCCACAGCAACGCGTGGCAGGGGACAGCTAGTGATAATAATAATAGAATCCTAGAGTGGAAAGGGACCCCTAAAGGCCATCCAGTCCAGCCCCTCTCTGCCATAAAGAAGACACCACTCGATCCCTCCCAACAGATGGACATCCTGCTAAAAACCCATAACCTCGAATGGGGTTCCTCCAGCCCCAGTCTCTCTCCTTTTGCTAGGAAGCAGATGCCCACTTGAAAGCGAGAGAGAGAGAGAGAGTTTATTTCTCCCCAACAGATTTGTTACCATAAACAAGAGCCAGCAGGCAGCCAAACAGATGGCAGATTTGGCGGAGGAGGAAGAAGCCACGGCCGCAGCATGCCAACAAGTCCCATTGAGGGAAAGAGGAATGCTTCCTTCCTCTCCTTTTCCTCCTTCCTTCCTTGCTTCCTTCCTTCCTTCTTTCATTCTCCTTTTTATTAGTAGTACTAGCTATCCTCTGCCACACATTGCTGTGGCCCGCTCTGGTGGTCATGGGGGTTCTGTGTGGGAGGTTTGGCCCAATTCTATCATTGGTGGGGTTCAGAATGCTCTGTGATTGTAGGTGAACTACAAATCCCTGCAACTACAACTCCCAAATGTCAATATTCAATTTTCCCCAAACTCCACCAGTGTTCACATTTGGGCATATTGAGTATTTGTGTAGAGTTTGGTCCAGGTCCATCATTGTTTGAGTCCACAGTGCTCTCTGGGTGTAGGTGAACTACAACTCCAAAACCACTCACTACCCACCAATAGGCTTGTTTGATCAAGAAAAAATTTGTTTCTAAACTCGCTTTGTTTCCAGGGGGCGCCAGCGTTTTGAATTTCTGAGGACTTCCGAAATTTAAGATTTCGAAATTTCGAAATTTACGAAATCTCGTTAATTACGAATTGATTTGTTAATGTATTGTCGAAGGCTTTCGTGGCTGGAATCACTAGGTTCTTGTGGGTTTTTTCGGGCTATAGAGCCATGTTCAAGGAACATGAAAGGCAGCACTGCAGACTACGTCAACCAGAGAAGTCAGCCATAGCAGAGCACCTGATGAACCAGCCTGGACACAGCATATTATTGGAGAACACAGAAATGCTGGACCACTCTCACAACCACCATGTCAGACTACACAGAGAAGCCATTGAAATCCACAAGCATGTGGACAATTTCAACAGAAAGGAAGAGACCATGAAAATGAACAAAATCTGGCTACCAGTATTAAAAAACTCTAAAATTACAACAGCAAAACAACAGAGAGAAACAACCAGGCACAGATTAACACCTCCCAGCAAGAGATTTTCCCAGGCTCAGGCAGGCCTTCAAATGCTAATGAAGGTGATCAGCTGAAACATTCACACCTAACTGCAGCAGAGAAGAGCTCTTTGCCCCACCCCAGCCATTCCACAAATATACAAACCCATTGTCCTACTTCCAACAGACCTCACTACCTCTGAGGATGCTTGCCATAGATGCAGGCGAAACGCCAGGAGAAATGCCTCTAGAACATGGCTCTATAGCCTGAAAAAACCCACAAGAACCTAGCGATTCATTAATGGCGGACGCGATTTCCCATGCGCTAAAAACACCTCCAAACAGGACAGGGGGAACTTCTGAAATTCAGGATGAAATTAAAATACATTAAGTTAGTAAAAATACAAATTAAAATCACTTAAAATTAATAAAATAATAAAATAATAAAATAATAAAATAATAAAATAATAAAATAATAAAATAAAATAATAAAATAATAAAATAATAAAATAAAATAATAAAATAAAATAATAAAATAAAATAATAAAATAAGTAATAAGATAATAAAATATCTCCAGGAGGAGGAGGAGGAGGAGGATGGGGAGGAAAGGCAACGCTGGAACCTTTTCTCTCCTTCTTTGCCGTCGAAATAATTATGAAATAATTACGAAATAATTACGAAAATTTGGAAAAATTGTTTCGATTCTTAATTACTCTTCACACTATTCCTGCATGGCTCGATATTGGATCGTAAGCTAATTTAAATACGAATTAATAACGACTTTAGAAACTAACAAACACGATCAAACAAGCCTACCCACCAAACCCTTCCAGTATTTTCTGTTGGTCATGGGAGAACTGTTTCCCTGTGGATTTATTGCTCTTTTTTTACTTCCTACTCAATTGGATTTGCCTTTTTACTGTGGATAACTTGTATTGCTTTGGCTTTTTCTGTCTTCAATAAACTGCTTGCTATTTTAACTCAACTGTGTGGTGGTGAGAGTCAGAGGAATCCTGCTCTGGAGTGCAACACATTGTAGATTCTCCGAGGAAACACATCATTCAATTCAATACCCTGCCTTGTGTGGCTGTGTCTATGTGGAGTGAAGGGAAAGGGAAGAAAAAGAGGTTTTTAACAGAAATGTAGTGTATTGGCTACATTTTTGGTTTGTCTGTTTTCTGTACAAACATAAAAATCTGACAGTTCACTGACTCTGGAGCATGTGACGTATAAATGCCCATGAGAGGAGCAATCATTTTCTCAATTCAAAGATTTCCCCTGCACTTTATTAGTAGTCATAGCAAACGCAAAGCACATTGGAAATAGAAGTTGTTGGTACTCGAACTCCATGTCAATCGGTATGAGTGGTATGACAATAGCATCCAAACACAGCTCAGCTTTCATTTCTTATACTGCTGAGGTAAAAGGAAAGCTGCTCTGTGATTGGTTGTTTTTATTTCTTCTACTGCTGAGGTACAATGAAAGCTGCTCAGTGACTGTTATTTTTTTACTGCTGAGGTAAAAGGAAAGCTGCACTGTGATTGGTTGTTTTTATTTCTTCTACTGCTGAGGTACAATGAAAGCTGCTCAGTGACTGATTGTTATTATTTTACTGCTGAGGTAAAAGGAAAGCTGCACTGTGATTGGTTGTTTTTATTTCTTCTACTGCTGAGGTACAATGAAAGCTGCTCAGTGACTGATTGTTATTTTTTTTACTGCTGAGGCAAAAGGAAAGCTGCACTGTGATTGGTTGTTTTTATTTCTTCTACTGCTGAGGTACAATGAAAGCTGCTCAGTGACTGATTGTTTTTTTTTTACTGCTGAGGTAAAAGGAAAGCTGCACTGTGATTGGTTGTTTTTATTTCTTCTACTGCTGAGGTACAATGAAAGCTGCTCAGTGACTGTTATTATTTTTTTACTGCCGAGGTAAATGGTAAGCTGCGCGCCGATTGATTGCTTGAGCTCAGTTTTCGTTTCTTATACTGCTGAGGTAAAATGACAGCTAGGGTGTGAGTGGTTGCTTTGGGCATTACAGATTCCAATTTGTCTATTCCCAGACATGCTTGTGGATTTCAATGGCTTCTCTGTGCAATCCTGGACCACTCCAACAACCACCATGTCATACTACACAGAGAAGCCATTGAAATCCACAAGCATGTGGACAATTTCAACAGAAAGGAAGAGACCATGAAAATGAACAAAATCTGGCTACTAGTATTAAAAAACTCCAAAATTACAACAGCAAAACAGCAGAGAGGAAACAACCAGGCACATCTTAACACCTCTCAACAAAAGATTCCCCCAGGGTCAGCCAGGCCTTCAAATGCTAATGAAGGTGGTTAGTTGAAACATTCACACCTAGCTCCAGCAGAGAAGAGCTCTTTGCCCCACCCCAGTCATTCCACAGTTATATAAACACATTTTCCTAATTCCAACAGACCTCACTACCTCTGAGGATGCTTGCCATAGATGCAGGCGAAATGTCAGGAGAAAATGCCTCTAGAACATGGCCATATAGCCCGAAAAACCCCACAAGAACCTAGTGATTCCAGCCATGAAAGACTTCGACAATACATTATTATTATTATTATTATTATTATTATTATTATTATTATCTATTATATTCTTTTTTATTATTATTATTATTATTATTATTATCTATTATATTCTTATTCTTATTCTTAATATTATATTATTATTATTATTATCATCTTAATATATTTATTTATTTACTGCACTTGTAGACCACCGTTCTCAGCCCTAGGGTACAATTTGCAACATAAGCAATATCACAAACAACAATAAACAACATCACTATCAATAATACAATTACACTAAATCATTTGCGACGTCTCATCATTGAATCACAATCCAAATCTCATTATCCATGTTCCGTTCCAATCGTCATTGCCAATTGTTGCAGCATTTACTCAAACGCCTTCTCAAACAACCACATCTTTAGTCTCCTGCGGAATGTCATAAGGGAGGGCGCCAGTCTGATGTCCACAGGGAGGGTGTTCCACAGCCAGGGGGCCACCACTGAGAAGGTGGCCTTCTTCATTCTTCATATTCTTCTTCATTCTTCTTATTCTTCTTCATTCATTAATTTAGGGGAATTGTATCGGGCCTCTCTACGGAAGCACCGCTATCCCGCTCAGGGCAGCATCGAGATCCATGAAGACAATGAGGTGAGGATTTGAATAAAAAGGGGCGTGTCCGTCTAACAAGGAAGGGGATAGGAGGAGGGAAGAGAGGGGCATTTGAATTAAAAGGAGTGTGCCCCTGAGGAGGAAGGGCATAGGAGAAGGAAAGAGGGTATCATGACCTTTCCTGGTGTTGTGGGGAACCATGAAAGTAGGCCATGCCTTGGTCTGTAGCTCACGTGAAGCAAGGCTGTGAAGGGGAGGGCCAAAGTGAGAGAAATGAGGTCAGAAGGAAACCAACTGTCAGATGGAACTTTGTTGTAACCGTACTGTATGCTTTGAGAAATAAAGCCCTTCCAGTCTGTGAGGTAATTTCTCCTCTAGAAAATTGCATATCAGGACAGAGAGGGACATTTGAATAAAAGGGGGCGTGTCTCTGAGAAGAAAGGAGATAGGAGGAAGGAAGAGAGGGGCATTTGAATAAAAGGGGAGTGTCTCTGAGAAGAAAGGGGATAGGAAGAGGGTATCATGACCTTTTCTGGTGTTGTGGAGAACCGTGAAAGTAGGCCATGCCTTGGCCAGTAGCTTACATGAAGCAAGGCTATGAAGGAGAGGGCCAAAGTGAGAGAAATGAGGTCAGAAGGAAACCAACTGTCAGATGGAACTTTGTTGTAACCATACTGTATGTTTTTAGAAATAAAGCTCTTCCAGTCTGTGAGGTAATTTCTCCTCTAGAAAACTGCATATCAGGACAGAGAGGGGTATTTAAATAAAAGGGGTGTGTCTCTGAGAAGAAAGGGGATAGGAGGAGGAGGGAAGAGAGGGGCATTTGAATAAAACGGAGTGTGTCCCTGAGGAGGAAGGGCATAGGAGAAGGAAAGAGGGTATCATGACCTTTCCTGGTGTTGTGGGGAATCGTGAAAGTAGGCCATGCCTTGGCCTGTAGCTCACTGAAGCAAGGCTGTGAAGGGGAGGGCCAAAGTGAGGGATATGAGGTGAGAGGGAAACCAACTGTCAGATGGAACTTTGTGGTAACCATACTGTATGTTTTGAAAAATAAAGCCCTTGTAGCCTGTCTGTGAGGTAATTTCTCCTCTAGAAATTTGCATATCAGGACAGAGAGGGGCATTTGAATAAAAGGGGGCGTGTCTCTGAGAAGAAAGAGGATAGGACGAGGGAAGAGGGTATCATGACCTTTCCTGGTGTTGTGGGGAACCGTGAAAGTAGGCCATGCCTTGGCCTGCAGCTCACGTGAAACAAGGCTGTGAAGGGGAGGGCCAAAGTGAGGGATATGAGGTGAGAAGGAAACCAACTGTCAGATGGAACTTTGTTGTAACCGTACTGTATGTTTTTAGAAATAAAGCCCTTCCACTGTCTGTGAGGTAATTTCTCCTCTAGAAAACTGCATATCAGAGAGGGGCATTTGAATAAAAGGGGGCGTGTCCCTGAGAAGAAAGGGGATAGGAGGAGAGAGTAACGGCAGGCAGGCAGAGAGCCCAATAGGGGGAGTCAACTAACGCATCTGCCTCTGGGAGTCCTCAATGTGGACTAGGAGCTTGTGCAAGATGACTCTCCTTTTTTGTCCTTCACAGGAAGGGTCTGCTCACCCAAGCTGCACAACGCAGGTCCTGATCCTGGTCCTGCATGGAGGCAACCTGCTGGAATCGGGATCCGGGGAGGAGACAGCGAGCAGCAAGGAGTCTGACCTCAGCACATTTGCAGCTGCCTTCGAGGAGGTCGCCCGCGCCCACTTCCCCTCTGCCACCTCCGGACGTATCCGGCTCCGCTTGGTGCCTTGTCCGGCCGTCTGCGCCGAGGCCTTCTCCCTCATCGCTCAGTGAGTATTATATTATATTATATTATATTTATTGTTATATTATAATTGTATTATATTATTACATTATATATATTACATTGTATTTATTATTATACTATTTTATTTTTATTCTTATTTTATATTTATTATAATTTTATATTATATGTACTATATCATAACTATTGAATTAAATTATTATTATATTTTATATTATTATATTTATTCATTATTATATTTATTCATTATTATATTATAACATATTGTCATATTTATTATTATATTTCATTTATTATTATATCACAATATATTGTATTATATTTATTATATTATAATTGTATATTATATTATTATATTATACATATTATATTTATTGTTTTATATATATATTATTTTGTATTTATTATAATTTTATATTATATTTACAGTATCATAATTATTGAATTAAATTATTATTATATTTTATATTATTATATTTATCCATTATTATTCATGTATTATTATATTACATTCATTATTATATTGTATTATTATATTATACTATAATTATATCACATTAATATATTGTATTATATTTATTATATTATAATTATATACTATTATATTATACATATCATTTTTATTGTTTTATATATATTTATTATTATTTTGTATTTATTATAATTTTATATTATATTATATTTAAGGTAAAGGTAAGGGTTGTCCCCTGACATTAAGTCCAGTCGTGTACGACTCTGGGGTGTGGTGCTCATCTCTATTTCTAAGCCGAAGAGCCGGCGTTGCCCGTAGACACCTCCTAGGTCATGTGGCCGGCATGATTGCATGCAAGCTCAGCAGCTTAGTGCTTTAACCCACTGCACCACTGGAGGCTCCTTGCATTATATTTACTATATCATAATTATTGAATTAAATTATTATTATATTATTATTATTATTTATATAATAATTTATTAATTATTACGTTATATTTATTACATTTATATTCATTATTATATAGTACTATATTTATTTATTATTATATTATATTCATTACATTTATATTTATTATTATATTGTATTATATTTATTAATATAATTGTATTATATTATTATATTTATTATTACTGTATATTTATCATTATATTATCTTATTATATTATAATTGTATTGCATTATTATAACATATAACACTGTATAACAACATTTCTGTTCCTGGGTTGTCAATGACATTTCCTAATTGGTTCTCTCATTAAGTTTATTAAACTGCACAATCTTCACGGTGTTGGGCTGGATGGCCATCTGCCAGGTGGGATTTGATAGTACTTTTCCTGCAGAAGGGGGCAGGACTCAATGACCTTGGGGTCCTTTCCAACTCTAGGATTCTATGATAGAAGGAGAGTTCCTTATATATTGTTGTCGGTCCCGGAAAGAGGGTGCACCGTACCATTCGTAGTGAGTTGCAATGGAAGCAGTAGAGGCCGTGCCTTCCTATATGTCGATGACATGTTGTTAGCGGTCACCTGTTCCAGCAACAATGGTACGTTTCAGCACATGTTGTGTCCTTCTTTGTGGAAAAACAATTCACTCCTCCCTTCCTCTCTTCCTTCCTTGCAGCCTGATGCCCTTCAGCGAGGAGGAGGGCACACTGGGGGTCAGTGAGGACCACCTCCCACTGGCTGCCCTCCCGCTGCTGGCCATCTCCTCCCCGGAGTACCAGGGCGCAGTGGCCACTGTCATCAGCCGTGCCAACCAGGTCTATGCCCAGTTCCTTCGCTCCCCCGAGGGACTTGGATTCAGCGGCCAGGTAGGCTCCCCATAGAGATATCTCTATGCGCATTTATAATGCGCAGACACGTGTTGGGGACATCCTGGGCTTGTTGTTGTTGTTGCTGCTGCTGCTGCTGCTATTGTTATTATATTCTCCTTCCTTCTGGTGCAGGTCTGCCTGATTGGGGACTGTGTGGGGGGCATCCTGGCCTTCGACGCCATCTGCTTCAGCGCAGGGCTGGCCGACGAGAGCCAGGCCAGCAGCCGCCGGGGCAGCGCCAGCAGTGCGCAGGTACTAGGCATGTGCAATCCCAAAAGAATTGTTCTATACTGTGTTCAAAAGTAGGGGGCGCTGGCACTTCATTACTAAAGTCCTTTCCAAATTTGGAGGGTAAAAAATTTCAAAACTTGACGAAACTTCCAAATCTCCGTAAGTACTTCCTTAATGACGGCCACACATTTATTTATTTATTTGCAGCATTTATATTCCGCCCTTCTCACCCCGCAGGGGACTCAGGGCGGATTACAATGGCAAACATTCAATGCCATAGACCAGGGGTCCACAAATTTTTTAAACAGAGGACCAGGTCACAGTCCCTCAAACTGTTGGAGGGCCGGATTACAATTTGAAAAAAACATGAATGAATTCCTATGCACACTGCATGTATCTTATTTGCAAAAACCACTTAAAATAATACAATAATTAAAATGAAGAACACTTTTAACAAATATAAACTTACTAGTATTTTAATGGGAAGTGTGGGCCTGCTTTTGGCTGATGAGATAGGATTGTTGTTGTTGTTGTTGTTGTGTGCTTTAAAGTCATTACAGACTTAGGTTGACCCTAAGCGAGGGCCAGGTAAATGACCTTGGAGGGCCGCATTCAGCCCCCGGGCCTCAGTTTGAGGACCCCTGCCATAGAAACACAACATATATATAGACAGACACTCGGAGACTATTTAACATTCCAGCTTCTGGCCATCAGGGGAGCTGTCACTTCCTCATTCTTTGCATACTTCCTGGAGATTTTTATGGCCTCGTAAATCAGTTAAATTAGCCTCCCCACAAAGTGGTACCTAATTTTCATACTTGACAGATGTAACTGTTTTTTGGGCTTCAAAGGTCGACAACAAGCTACACAATTTTGGTTGGGAGCTCACTCCAACCCGGGCTGGCTTTGAACTCATGACCTTTTGGTCAGTAGTGATCTTAATGCAGTTGCACCACAGTCCCGGTGCGCATTAAAGAAAACATTACGAAACGTCAGGAGAAATGCCTCTGGAACATGGCCCTATAGCCCGAAAAAACCCACGAGAACCTAGTGATTCCAGCCATGAAAGCCTTCGACAATACATTGAAAACATTACTGTCAGTGGGGAAATTTGAGGGGCTTCTCTCTCCCTCATATTTTGAGGTATCATGATGAAACTTGGTATAATGGTAGAAAACACTGACCACTATTAGCACACCGAATTTCAGAATGGTTGCCATATCCATGGATTTTTGGCAAATTTTCAAAGTAAACATTACTGTCAATGGGGAAATTTGAGGGGCTTCTCTCACCCTCATATTTTGAGGTATCATGATGAAACTTGCTATAATGGTAGAAAACACTGACCACTATTAGCGCACCGAATTTCAGAATGGTTGCCATATCCATGGAATTTTGACAAATTTTCAAAGTAAACATTACTGTCAGTGGGGAAATTTGAGAGGCTTCTCTCTCCCTCATATTTTGAGGTATCATGATGAAACTTGCTGCAATGGTAGAAAACATTGACCACTGTTAGATCACCAAATTTCAGAATGTTTGACTTATCCATGCATTTTTGGCAAATTTTCAAAGTTTTTTAGTGCTCTCTGCCTCTGCCTCCATCAGCCCTGTTTGGCTGAGAGGCATGCCAACAGGTTTGGCTTCACTCCTCAGCAGGGCTCTGAATTTTAGCTCCGTCACAGATACATCTGAACACATCCAAAACTCAAGAATTGCAGGCTCCTTTTGATGCAAATTCTTAATATTGGGGGGAAGTAAGGGTGTCGGAACTCATTTCAAAAGTATCCAAACTAGATCCGAATCAAGGGTATTTCCGCATCAAACGCTCAAGTCTGGCAGGTACGCATTCGGCTGTTTGCTCAAAGGGCCGAGCCAGAAGGGCTTCAAATAGCCAGGAAATCGTATCTGGCCGCTCTTCTTACAGGAATGGGACCGGAGGCATTTATCTCTCAAAAAAGGGACGTTCGCTCTGTTCCGGCCGCACGCCGAGCTTTTGACAAACGGAGCTATTATTTGCTCCTTGCTGTTTTGGAAAGATCACAGGCTGGCCTCCCAGGGCTTTGGATGCCAAGGAAACGCACAAATTGCTCTCCTTGCCATTCAGTTATAATAAGCTCCTTAGAAGCCCTGAAGCTCCATCGATTCTCAGGTCTTTTGTGCTCGAGCTCACTGGCTCCCTGTCGGGAAGGCTTTGATGGTGCCTTTATTTTGTGGCAGAAGGGGGTTATACGCAATAGCCCTCCCAACTCTAGGATGCTACGATATTACATCTAGCATATCATTCTCTCTCTCAAAAATATCTCTCTTTGGATGGCCATCTGCCGGGAGGGCTTGGGTGGTGTCCTTCCTGGCAGAAAGAAAGGGGTTGGACCAGATCTATTTGGCTTTTTCCATTTTTGTTGTCATAGAATCATAGAATCAAAGAGTTGGAAGAGACCTCATGGGCCATCCAGTCCAACCCCCTGCCAAGAAGCAGGAATATTGCATTCAAAGCACCCCTGACAGATGGCCATCCAGCCTCTGTTTAAAAGCTTCCAAAGAAGGAGCCTCCACCACACTCCGGGGCAGAGAGTTCCACTGCTGAACGGCTCTCACAGTCAGGAAGTTCTTCCTCATGTTCAGACGGAATCTCCTTTCTTGTAGTTTGAAGCCATTGTTCCATTGCATCCTAGTCTCCAGGGCAGCAGAAAAAAAGCTTGCTCCCTCCTCCCTGTGGCTTCCTCTCACATATTTATACATGGCTATGATATCCCCTCTCAGCCTTCTCTTCTTCAGGCTAAACATGCCCAGTTCCTTAAGCCGCTCCTCATAGGGCTTGTTCTCCAGACCCTTTATCATTTTAGTCGCTCTCCTCTGGACACATTCCAGCTTGTCAATATCACCTTGAAGGACAATTCGCTCTAGGAACTATAAGAGGGATCCTCTTGAATTTTTGCACAACAATACAACACAAGCAGAGTGTCAATCCTGCAAAGTTTCAGAAAGATTCGCCCATCTACTAATTTTTAAAAAATTATTTGTACAAACTGTATTTAAAAAATTCCTAAAAATCAGTAAATGAACGAATCTTTCTGAAACTTTGCAGGATTGATGCCCTGCTTATGTTGTCTCGTTCTGCAGAAATTCAAGGGGATACCTTTTGTAGTTTTTTAAATAAATAATTATTTGTAAAAACTTTATTAAAATTTCCTAAAAATCAACGGACGATCCAAACATTCTGAAACTTGGTAAGCTTGAGGCCCTCAAAGTTGCCTATGAGTATGCCAAGTTTCACTGTCTTTCCTTGAAGGACAACTCGCTCTCGGCCGAAGACTCGAACCTGGGGGAGGTCCAGCGACTTAGCAAGAGCAACAACGACATCTCAGAGAAGATGGATGAGGGGGAGGATGACCAGCTGCCCAGGCAACCATTGCAGCGGAAACAGAGTGGAGGGTCCACCTACGAGTGCGATGCAATTGCTCAGCACCATGCCTTCCTCTCCAGGTGAGCATCCTCAGGGCTATAACTATAATTAAAAGGATTCCCCCCTGACATTAAGTCTAGTCATCTCAATTTCTAAGCCGGCATTGTCCGTAGACACCTCCAAGGTCAAGTGGACAGCATGACTACATGGTGCGTCGTTACCTTTCTGCCAGAGCAGTATCTATTGATCTACTCCCATTTGCATATTTTCAAACTGCTAGGTTGGCAAAATCTGGGGTTAACAACAGGAGCTCACCCTGTCCCACGTATTTGAACCACCGACCTTCTGGTCAGCAAGTCCAACAGCATAGTGCTTTAACCCGCTGCACCACCGCGACCCCTTATTGCATTGTTATTGTTATAAAATTAACACAATTTTTGTTCCTAGTCATTATTTCCTATTTCAGTTTTTCTCAACCTCAGAGTCGGGACCCCTGTGGGGGTCGCGAGGGGGTGTCAGAGGGATCGCCAAAGACCATCAGAAAACATAATATTTTCTGTTGTCCATGGGGGTTCTGTGTGGGAAGTTTGGTCCAATTCGATTGTTGGTGGGGTTCAGAATGCTATTTCATTGTGGGTGAACTATAAATCCCAGCAACTACAATTCCCAAATGACAAGGTCTGTTTCCCCCAAACTCCTCCAGTGTTCACATTTGGGCAAATTGAGTATTTGTGCCAAGTTTGGTCCAAATCCATCATTGTTTGAATCCACAGTGCTCTCTGGATAGAGGTGAACTACAACTACAAAAAATTACAAGGTCAATATCCACCAAATCCTTCCAGTATTTTCTGTTGGTCGTGGGAGTTCTGTGTGCCAAGTTTGGTTCAATCCCATCGTTGATGGAGTTCAGAATGCTCTTTGATTGTAGGTAAACTATAAATCCCAGAAACTATAACTCCCAAATGACAAAATCAATCCCCTCCCAACCTCACCAGTATTCAAATTTGGGCGTATTGGATATTTTGGATTTGAAAATACATCCTGCATATCAGATATTTACATTACGATTCATAACAGTAGCAAAATTACAGTTATGAAGTAGCCTCAAAAATAACGTTATGGTTGGGGGTCACCACAACATGAGGAACTGTACTAAGGGGTTGCGGCATTAGGAAGGTTAAGAACCACTGTCCTATTTGGTTCTAACATTTAAAAAAATAGGAAAAGTTTATTAAGCTGCCACAAATTTGTCTTTGTGGTAGGGACATCATCCTGCAGCACTTTTTGCTCTAGTTTTCCAATGAATATCTCATCCTCGAGTCTGAACCAATTTGCAACCTAGTTTGTGTCACAAAAAATAACAAAGATTCTGCAGCATAACAACAACTTTCAAAGTAAGGATTTTGCAATTAAACAGCAATAACTGTTTCAATCCAGGAACAGAATATTATTTTCAAATTGTGTTACACAGTGTTATCAGATAGCCCCCAAAACCTCCAGGGCGTCTGTCTCCAATCAAATACTGGAGGAAAAGAGATGGTGCAATAGGCTTATTTGGTCAAAGCACTCTGCCGGATGAACAGGGAAAGTGCTGCACACAAACAGAGACGCAGTTCAGCTTTGTAGCCAAAACCTTGTGCATGTGGGCTATTTCATCCCATTTTTGCCTCACCTCGATCTCTTTCTTGGTTTCAGCTCTTTACCAGTATCCCTGCACCTGCTTTTGCTCAGCTATCGATTCCCTCTCCTGTTTCTCTCCCCTGCGGCACCTGCTTGTTACTAGACTTTTCTCTTTTGAACTTTCCCCTTCCCTCCTGCTTCTCTCCCCACAGCATCCACTCTACCATGTTGGACGAGGACTTCCCTGCTGAAGAGGCACCCAATGCGGCGGACCTGAGCCTGGGCCGCTTTGATTTTGAGGTGTCGGACTTCTTTCTCTTCGGCTCACCACTCGGCCTGGTGCTGGCCATGCGGAGGACAGTGCTGCCCTGCCTGGAAGGTCAGCCATGGAAAAATCGTAATCATAATACAGCCAATCCCCAACTAACAAACAACTTGTAGTTAAGAATGGGGCTGAGATGACAGGAAGTGAAGGAAACACACCCCCCCCCCCTTGAAAGGAAGGGAGAGTTATGCTTGAGAAATGTACCTATTCCAACTGACATACAAATTCAATTTCAGAACAAACCAGGATAATGTGGGGACTGCATGTAATAATAATAACAACAACAACAACAACAGTGATCAAGTGAGCTATGGAATAAAGATAATAATAACAGTAATAGTAATGTAGTCAGTCCCGAACTTACAAACAACTCATAGTTAAAAACAGGGCTGAGACAACAGGAAGTGAGAGGAGGGAAGGGAAATCCACTCCTAGAAGAGGCTCGAGTTACACTTAACAATTGTCCCTGTTCCAACCTACAAACAAATTTAACAAACCTGTAGAACTCATCTTGTTAATTACTTGGGGACTGCCTGTAATAGTAATAACAGTAATAATAATAGTGATAAAGTGAGCTGTGGAATAATAATAATAATAATAATAATAATAATAATCTGTGGAATACTACTACTAATAATAATAGTGATAAAGTGAGTCATGGCTTATTGTTATTATGCCCTATGTAGCTCCTTGCCAGTAGGCCCTTTTAATGTTGCCTGCCTTTGTAACAGAATGAGGTTGAACTAGGTGGCCCTCATGGGAGTCCCCTCCAAGTCTATAATACATAGATAGATAGATAGATAGATAGATAGATAGATACGGCAATAGATAGATGACCCTTGGGATCCCTTCCAATAGAATCCTATGATGTATATAGATAGATAGATAGCTACAGATGGCCCTTGGTGTCTCCTCCAACTTTAGGATTTATGATAGACATCTAGATAGATAGATAGATAGATAGATAGATAGATAGATTCCATGATAGATAGATAGATGGATATGACCCTTGGGGCCCCTTCCAACTAGGATTCTATGATAGAGATGGTTATGTATTTTTCTTGGTGGTCCTGGAATGAGGGTGTGCCAAACAAATTGTAGTGTCTTACAATGGAAGCAATAGGGTACATGCATTCCCATATGTGGATGACATGCTTCTCGCTGTTGCTAGTTCTGGCAGCAATGGCTTGCAGCAGCGTCTGTTCTGTCCTTCTTTGTGGCGGGAGGTCAGGGCTGGGGCTGACCATCGGTGACCCTTCTGCCCATTGCTAGTATCTCTGTCCCTTGCTATTTCTCTCTCCTTTGCAGACTCCCAAGTGCAGCCAGCTTGTAACCAGGTGTTCAGCCTCTTCCACTCTGCCGACCCCTCAGCCTCCCGGTTGGAGCCCCTCCTAGAGAACAAGTTCCACCGCCTGCCCCCGTTTGCAGTGCCCAGGTACCAGAGGCACCCCAGAGGAGACGGGCGCTCACTCCTCCTAGGTATAGCATGGGGACTCTTCGCTCGTTGTGTACCTGAATCCTGGGAAGGGAAAAGGGGAAGAAAAGGAAGACGAAGGAGAAGGAAGGAAAGTAAAGAAAGGAGAAGGAAAGTAAAGAAAGGAGAAGGGAAGGGAAGGAAAAGGAAGGAAGGGTAAAGAAAAGAAAGTGGGGAAAGGAAAGGAAGGGTAAGGCAAGGTGAGGAAAGGAAAGTTCAAGGAAGGGAAGGTGAAGGGAAGTGAAAGTAGAGAAGGCGAAGGGAAGTGAAATGAAGGAAATTGGAATGGAAGGAAACAGAATGGAAGGAAAGCAAAAGTGAAAGAAACGGAGAACGTGTGAGGTGGAAGTGAGAGTGAAAGTGAAAGGAAGGGAAGAGAAGGTGAAGGGAAGAAAGAAGGGAGGGGAAGGAAAAGGAAAAGAAAGGAAGGGTAAAGAAAAGAAAGCGGGGAAAGGAAAGGAAGGGTAAGGCAAGGTAATGAAAGGAAAGGAAAGTTCGAGGAAGAGAAGATGAAGGGAAGGGAAAGTGAAAGTGAAAGGCGGGGAAGTGAAAAAAGGGAAATTGGAATGGAAGGAAACAGAATAGAAGGAAAGCAAAAGTGAAAAAAACTGAGGTTGTGTGAGATGGCAGTGAGAGTGAAAGTGAAAGGAAGGGAACAGAAGGAGAAAGGAAGGTAAGAAAAAAGAAAAGAGGGGAAGGGAAGGGAAAAAAAGGAAGGGTAAAGAAAAGACAGTGGGAAGGGAAAGGAAGGGTAAGGCAAGCTAATGAGGAAGGGAAAGTTCGAGGAAGCGAAAGTGTAGAGAAGTGAAAATAAAAGGAAGTCTAGGGAAGATGAAGGTAAATAAAAAGAAGGAAAGGGGAATGGAAGGCAACAGAATGGAAGGAAAGCTAAAGTGAACGAAACTGAGGGTGTGTGAGATGAAAGTGAAAGGAAGGGAAGAGAAGGTGAAGGGATGAAAACAGAAGGGAAGAGAAAGAAAACGGAAGGGAAGGAAACGATAGGGAAGGAAAGTAAAAATTCAGGGAAGATTAATGGAACAGAAAGTGCAAGAGAAAGAGAGGGAATGGAAGGGAAGAGAAGGCAAAGGGAAGGAAATGGAAGAGAAGTGAATGGAAGATGAAGGAAATGGAAGGGGAAAGTAAAAGGAAGAGAAGGAAAGGGAGAGGAACAGAAGGGAAGGACAGGGAATGAAAGGAAAGTGAATGTGAACGGAAGATGAATGGAACAGAAGGGAGGTAAAGTGCAAGAGAAAGAGAGGGAATGGAAGGGAAGAGAAGGCAAAGGGAAGGAAATGGAAGGGAAGGTGAAGGGAATGGAATGGGGAAGTGAAAGGAAGAGCAGGAAAGGGAATGGAACAGAAGGGAAAGGAACTGAAGGGAAGGACAGTGAAAGGAAGGAAAGGGAAAGTGCATGGAAGAGGAATGAAGCAGAAGGGAGGTGAAGTGAAAGAGAGGGAATGGAAGGGAAGAGAAGGCAAAGGGAAGGAAATGGAAGGGAAGGGAAGCGAATGGAAAATGGAGGACATGGAAGGAGAAAGTAAAAGGAAGAGAAGGAAAGGGAATGGAAGAGAAGGGAAAGGAAACGAAGGGAAGGACAGGGAATGGAAGGAAAGTGAATGTGAACGGAAGATGAATGGAACAGAAGGGAGGTAAAGTGAAAGTGAAAGAGAAGGAACAGAAGGGAAGAGAAGGTGAAGGTAAGGAAATGGGAGGAGAAGGGAATGGAAGGGGAGAAAGTGAACGTGAATGGAAGGGAAGGGAACTGAAGGGAAGGAAAGTGAACAGAAGGGAAGGTGAAGGGAGCAGAAGGGAAGTGAACGGAATGAAAGTGAAAATGCATGGAAAGGAACAGGAAAAGAAGAGAAGGAAAGTAAAAGAAAAGGAAGGTGAAGGTAACGGATGGAAATTGACAGGGAAGGGAAGGAGCGAGAGGGAAAATGAAAGTGAAAGGAAGGGAGGGTGAAGGGAACAGAAAGGAAGGGAAGGAAAGGGAATTGAATGTGAAAGGAAGTGAAGGATAATGGGAGGAAGGAAAGGGGAAGGGAAGGGACCGGAAAGAAAGGGAAAGTATGGGAAAGAAAGGGAAGGGTGAAAAAAAGAAAAGCTGGGGCTGGGGGAGGAAAAGAAAGGGCAATGAAAGGAAGGGAATGGAAAGGGAAGGATGGGAAAGGGAAAGAAGGGAAACGGTATGAAAGGGGGGAAAAAGGGGGAAGGAAAAGAAAATGTTTCCCCCTCTTTTCAGCCAGAAAGGCCCGCAAGTGAGGCTTACAAATGTTTAATTTGCCCTCGAGCTTCTATTACAATCTATGGCCAATTAAGAGACTTTTCTCTCTTTGCAGTGGACGCTCTCCAGGCCCATAAGGACATCTTTGTGGAGGAGGAGGAAGAGGAAGAGGAGGAGGATGTCAATGGGAACGTCCGGCGCAGGGGAAGCAATGGCAGCACCAACAGCGTGAGCTCGGGCTCCACAGAGAGCCTGCTGCCCAGCAACGTCACCAACAGTAAGAGGGTGCATGATTTGGCCACTGGGTCTCTTTGCGGAGGAGCTCACGGTCTGCACCAAGTCCAATAACAAGGGGGTGGACTGGATGGCCTTTGGGAGCCCTGTCAAACTCTAGCAGTCCAATGATAATAATAACAACATAGTAATTCTATCTTTTTGCTTGACTGAAGGGGGTTGGACCGGATGGCCATGGGGTATCTTCCAACTCTAGAAGTAACAATAATAATAATAATAATAATAATAATAATTATTATTATTATTATTATTATTATATAGTAATTCTGCTTGGCACAAGATGGGTTGGACTGGATGGCCTTTGAGGGTCCCTTCCAACTCAATAATAATAATAATAATAATAATAATAATAATAATAGAGTAATAATGAGTAATAAAAGAGTAATAATAATAATAATAATAATAGAGTAATAGAGTAATAAATAATAGTAATAATAATCCTATAATTGAGAGGGACCCCTAAAGGCCATCCAGTCCACCCCCCTTCTGCTTTCATACAGGAAGATAGAATGACTATGATTTTATTACCTATGTATTAAAAGTAAAATAATACATAGGTAATAATATCATAGTCATTCTATCTTCCTGCATGAAGGCAGAAGGGGGGTGGGCTGGATGGCCTTTGAGGGTCCCTTCCAACTCTATAATAATAATAATAATAATAATAATAGAGTAATAATAATAATAATAATAATAATAATGTTGACCCCCAAAGGCCACCCAGTCCACCCCCCTTCTGCCTTCATGCAGGAAGATAGAATGACTATGATATTATTACCTATGTATTAAAAGTAAATAATACATAGGTAATAATATCATAGTCATTCTATCTTTTATGATGGAAGGGGGTTGGACTAGGTGGCCCTTGGGGTTCCCTTCCAATTCTATAATAATAATAATAATAATAATAATAATATAGTAATTCTATCTTCCTGCTTGACTGACAGGAGTTGGACTGGATTCCCATTTGATCTCTCTTCCGATTCCAGATTATTATTATTATTATTATTATTATTATTATTATTATTATATAGATAATAATATTCTTGCTTAGCAAAAGGGGGTGGACTGGATGGTCTTTGTGGGTCCCTTTTGACTTTAGGATCTAATAATAATGACGATAATGATAATAATACAAAGATGATAGTATGATCTTCCTTCTTCCTCCCTCCCTGCTGTGCTCGCAGTCGCCTCCAAGTGGTGGGGCTCCAAGCGGATTGACTACGCACTGTACTGCCCGGGGGCGCTGACGGCCTTCCCCACAGTGGCCCTGCCACACCTCTTCCATGCCAGCTACTGGGAGTCCAAGGACGTGGTGGCCTTCATCCTCCGACAAGTAGGGAAGGAAGGAGGGAAGAAAAGTATGAGGGAGGGAAGGGATTAATAAAGGGAAAGAGGGAGGGAGGAAAAAAGGAAGGGAAGGAGGGAGGGAGGAAATGAAGGTGAAAAGGAAGAAAGGAAGGAGGGAAGGGGAAAAGAAAGGAAGGGAGGAAGGAAGGAAGGGAGGAAGAAAGGGAGGAAGAAAGGGAGAGAAGGAAGGAAGGAAGAGGAAAAAGAAGGAGGGAAGGAGGGAGGGAAGGAAGGAAAGGGAAAAGGAAGAAGGGAAGGAGGGAAGGGGAAAAGAAGGGAGGAAGGAAGGAAGGAAGAATAGAAGGGAAGGAGGGAGGGAGGAAAGGATCAAGGAAGGAAAACAGGGAGGGAGGGAAGGGAGGGAGAGAAGGAAGGAAGGAAGGAAAGGAGAAAGAAAGGAAGGGAGAGAGGAAGGAAAAAGGAAGGAGGTGGGAGGAAAGGAAGGATGAAGGGGAAAAGGAAGAAAGGAAGGAACAGAAGGAGGGAAATGGAAAAGGAAGGAAGGAAGGAAGGGAAAGGGGATGGATGAAAAAAGGGAGGGAGGGAGAAAGAGAGATAGGAAAAAGAGAGGGAAGGGGAAGGGGGAAAGGAAGAGAGGAAAGAGGAAAGGAAGGAAGGAATGAAGGGCACAAAAGAGCAAAGGAAGGAGGGAGGAAGAGAAAAGGGAAGGGGAGAAAAGGAAGAAGGAAGAGGGAAGAAGATAAGGAGAAAAAGAAGGAAGAAAGTAAGAAAGAGATGGAGGGAGAGAGAGAGAAAGACAAATGGAAGTAGGAAAGAGAGAAAAGAAAGGAAGGGGGGAGAAGAAAAAGGAAGAAATGGGAGGAGAGTGCAAGACAGGAAGGGAGAAAATTAATGGATGATAAACCATCATTTTGTCCACGACTGGGCACTGACCCCTCCCTCTCTCTCTCCAAAATGTGGGGGAGGGGGCGGGTCAGAGGTCAGCATCTCCTTGCCTTCCAGCTGATGCGGTTTGAAGAAGCGGTCAGCGATGAGAGCCACAGCACGGACCCCGGAGCCCCGATCCCCTCCAACCCAAGGGAGAAATGGCTGCGCCGGAGGACCCAAGTCAAGCTCCGGGTGGGTGGGCAACGCACTGCATTATGGGACAATCCTTTTGGGGGAGCGGCCTTGACCGATGGATCAACGTCTGACCTCCATCGGCTTCCCTCTCTTCCAGAACGTCACCGCCAACCACCGCTCCAATGACGTCATTGCGGCCGAAGGGGGGCCCCAGGTGCTGGTGGGGCGCTTCATGTATGGACCCCTGGACATGGTGGCCCTGACTGGGGAGAAGGTAGGCCAATGTCCATTTCCCTCGAAAAAGGCCAAGCAGGCGGAGGGGTCTCCTTCCTTGTGCAACACGTCCCGACAAAATACCATGTTTCATCACATAATAGTCGCACCCCTATATTTGGGTTTCTCGCATAATAATCGCAAAGCTGTTTGAGTGGGTAATTCCTTCCTTACTTCCTCCTTCCCTCTCTCTCTCTTCCTCCCTCCCTCCTATTCTTCCTTTCTTCTTCCTTTCCTCCCTCCCTTTTGTCCTTTTCTTCCTTCCCTCCTTCCTCCTTCCCTTCCTCCCTTCTTATCCCTCGCCCCCTTCATCTTCCTTCATTCCTCCCTCCCTTTCTCTCCTTTGCCTCCCCTTCACCTTCCTTCCTTCCTTCTCCAAAGGCAAGGCAGTTTAAATATTATGAAATTGATGTTTCTGGTATGCCATTCTTTCCTCCTTTGTAAACTTCAGAGAAGGAAGGGATTAAGAGGAAGGAAAGAAGTAAAGAATGATAGAAAGAGGAGGGAGGAAGAAAGGAAATAAGGAAGGAATCTTCCTTCTCCCTTCCTCAGAGGCAAGGCAGTTCCAAACAAACTGAAACTGAGGTCTTTGTTTGAGGAAGGATATTCCCTCTTCCTTTTTTTATCATTGGTAAAACTATTTAGAAACAAAACTCAATGAAACACCAGAAACTGCAGAATGAAGGGCAGATTTTTTTCATCACAGAATAGTCGCACACCCCCATTTTTATAAAAAGGAGTGGGATAAAAACTGTGAATAATATGCAGTGAAATATAGTAAATAACATACACGTGGATAATAAAAAATACAAATGAATGAAAAACGTGTAAGAATCAAAGGTGGCTTTTTTCATCACAGAATAGTCTCACCCTCTTTTTTATAAAAGGGAGTGGGATTAAAGAAGTGTGACTATTACACAATGAAATACAGTAAATAACATACAACTGGGTAATAAATAAATATGAATGAATGAAAAACGTGGAAGAAACAAAGGTGGCTTTTTTCATCACAGAATAGTCTTACCCTCGTTTTATAAAAGGAAGTGGGATTAAAGAAGTGTGACTATTACATGATGAAATACAGTAAATAACATACAACTGGGTAATAAATATAAATATAAATGAATGAATGCATAAATAACTATATCACATTTGGGGATCCATGGAAGGGCGGGGAAAAGAAAGGACCCCCTATTCTGCCCCATATTGTTGTTGTTGTTGTTATTCCAGGTGGACATCCTGGTGATGACGGAGCCCTCCTCCGGGCGCTGGGTCCCCTTCGACACAGAGATCACCAACAGCAGTGGGAGGGTCTCCTACGCTATCCCCAAGGAGAAGCGCCTCCCAGTAGGGGTCTTCCCCATCAAAATGGTGGTCAGGTGAGTGAAGAACGCCCGAAACAGTGGGCCAAAGCTAGTGTCATCCTTAGGAGAGTGAGTAGGCCGAAGCCTGTTAGAGTCAGCAGGCCAAAGCCAGTGTCGTCCTGAGGGGAGTAGTCCGAAGCCTGCTTGAGTCCATGGGCCAAAGCTAGTGTCGTTCTGAGGAGAGTGAGTAGGCCGAAGCCTGTTAAAGTCAGTGTAGTTCTGAGGAGAGTGAGTGTAGTTCTGAGGAGAGTGAGTAGGCCGAAGCCTGTTAAAGTCAATGTAGTTCTGAGGAGAGTGAGTGTAGTTCTGAGGAGAGTGAGTAGGCCGAAGCCTGTTAAAGTCAGTGTAGTTCTGAGGAGAGTGAGTAGGCCAAAGCCTGTTAAAGTCAGTGGGCCAAAGCTAGTTTCGTCCTGAGGAGTGTGAGATAAACCTTTGTGTGAGAGAAGCCTCGTGTGAGAAAGCTCCAGTGTGAAGGCTGCTGCGTGTAAAGCTGCTATGTGTTTGTTTATTTACGTTAAGTTTGTTGTTTTAAATAGTGCAACCATATTATTTTAAAGGCCTCTGATGGAAGAGATAGACCACACCTATGTCTCTCTCAGTCATCTATATATGTATCATTCATATCTATGGTTGGAGGGCCATCTGCCGGGAGGGGTCAGATGGTGCCTTCCTGCCTGGGTGGCCTTTGGGGCCTCTAGGATTCTAATACCTATTCCTCCTCCTTGCAGGGGCGACCAGAGCAGCGCCCTGAGCTTCTTGACTGTCCTCCCGCGTGGCATGGAGTGTGTGGTCTTCAGCATCGACGGCTCCTTCGCCGCCAGCGTCTCCATCATGGGCAGCGACCCCAAGGTCCGGGCCGGAGCCGTTGACGTGGTCAGGCGAGTGGGCAGCGTTCATTCCGGCCTCCCTTGGCCAGAGAGTCTGTCTGGGATTTTCCTGGGCTTTCCCCCTCAGTCTGGGGGAGTTTTTTCTGTTTGGGAAGCTGGGAATTTCCCTGCATCCCTCCCTCCTTCCATCCATCCAAAGGGAGTTTTGGAAAGCAGGACAAGCGCCTCTTCCCTCTCTCTGTATGTTTCAGCATCCTTCCTCCCTTTATGCCTTTGGCAGTCTGGAAAAATAAAGTCTGGAATAAAAGGGGGAAGGGTCCCTAGCAATCTTTTCACCCTTTCCTTCCTCCTTTCCTTTCCTTTCTTTCTTTTTTCCTTCCTTCTTCATTTCTTTCTTCCTTCCCTCCCTTCTTTCCTCCCTCCCTTCTTCCGATCCCTCCTCCTTCTTTCTTTCTTTCTTTCTTTCTTTCCTTCCTTCATTCCTTTTCTCTCCTTCCTTCCTTTCCTTTTTCCTCCTTCACCTCCCTTTCCTCTTTCCTTCCACCCATCCTCTTTCTCCTTCCTTCCTCCTCTCCCTCCTTTATTTCCATCTTCCTTCCTCTCGCTCTCCTCCCTCCCTCCCTCCATTCGTTTCTTTTCTCTTCCTTCCTTCCTTCCTTCCTTCCTTCCTTCCTTCCTTCCTTTCCTCCTTCCTTTTCTCTCTCCTTTATTTCCTTCTTCCTTCCTCTCTCAATCCTCCCTTCCTTGATCAATTACTTCATTTTCTCTCTTTCCTTCCTTCCTATTCCCCTCCTTTCTTCCTTCTCTCTCTCTCTCTCTCTTTCTCCTTCCTTCCTTCCTTCCTTCCTTCCTTCCCTCCATCCACCCACCCTTCCTTCCTTCCATCCACCCTTCCTTCTTTCCTTCCCTCCACCCTTCCTTCCTTCCATCCACCCTTCCTTCCCTCCCTCCTTCCCTCCTTCCCTCCACCCTTCCTTCCTTCCTTCCTTGCTTCCTTCCATCCACCCATCTTTCCTTCCTTCCTTCTTTCCTTCCTTCCTGTCTTACTTTTCTCTCTCGTTACTTTCCTTCTTCCTTCCCCCTCTCTCATCCCTTTCTCCCTCCATTCCTTCCTTTCCTCTCTCTCTCCTTCCTTTTTTCCTTCCTTCCTTCCTTCCTTCCTTCCTTCCTTCCTTCCGCCTTCTCCTTCCTTCCTTCTTTCCTTTTTCCTTTCTTTCATTTTTCCTTCCTCTCTCTCCTCCCTCCATTCCTTTCTTCCTTTTTCCCACCTTCCATCATTTTCTCTCCTTCCTTTTCTCTCTCTTCTTCCTTCCTTCTATCCTTCCTTTATTTTTCCTTCTTTCCTTCTTGCCTGCCTGCATGCCTGCCTTATTTCTCTCTCCTTTCTTTCCTTCTTCCTTCCCCCCTCTCTCATCCCTTTCTCCCCCATTCCTTCCTTTCCTCTCTCTCCTTCCTTTTTTCTTCCTTCCTTTCCTTTCCTTCCTTCCTTCCTTCTGCCTTCTCCTTCCTTCTTTCTTTCCTTTTTCCTTTCTTTCATTTTTCCTTCCTCTCTCTCTCCTCCCTCCATTCCTTTCTTCCTTTTTCCCACCTTCCATCCTTTTCTCTCCTTCCTTTTCTCTCTCTCTTCTTCCTTCCTTCTTTTTTTCCTTCTTTCCTTCTTTCCTATCTGTATGCCTGCCTTATTTTTCTCTCCCATCTTTCCTTCTTCCTTCCTTCCTTCCTCTCTCTCTCATCTCTTCCTCCCTCCATTCTTTCCTTTTCTCTCTCTCTTCTTCCTTCCTTCCTTTTTTCCTTCTTTCCTTCTTTCCTGCCTGCATGCCTGCCTTATTTTTCTCTCCCATCTTTCCTTCTTCCTTCCTTCCTCTCTCTCTCATCTCTTCCTCCCTCCATTCTTTCCTTTTCTCTCTCTCTCTCCTTCCTTCCTTCCTCTTTCTCCTTCCTTCCATCCTTTTCTCTCTTCTTTCTGTCATTTTTCCTTCCTGTCTCTCTCCTCCCTCCATTCCTTCCTTGCTTTTTCCCCACCTTTATTCCTTTTCTCTCCTTCCTTCCTTTTCTCTCTCCTTCCTTCCTCCCTCCCTTTTCTCTCTCCTTCCTCCCTTCTTCCCTCTTCGTGGTCCTGTTTCTGTAGCACGGCCACTTTCTCCCCTCCATGTCCACCAAAGGGTGGGCCACGTGAGGCCCGCGGGCTGGTACTTGTGTGGAAGTCCCTCTATTTGCCCTTTTCCTCTCCCTTCCTTCCTTCCTCCTTCCCTGCGCAGGCACTGGCAGG
>NC_090031.1:29731715-29751715 GCF_037176765.1 Anolis sagrei
AGGGGTTGGGCTAGATGATCTTTGGGGCTCCCTTCCACCTCTTCTGTGCTTCTCCCCGGCAGTGCCACATCAAGATCTGCGCGGCCTACGGCTCCATGAAGGACATCTCCGTCTATAGCGCCCTGGGCCTCTCCCCATCGCAGATCTACATCGTGGGCCGGCCGGCCAAGAAGTACCAGGCCCAGTGCCAGGTGGGAGGAAGTAGGAAGTGGGAAGTAGGAAGTGGGAAGTGGGAGGGTCTGGTGGGAAGTGGGAGTGTCTGTCCATCTCAGTCTGACCTCTCTGTTCTTCTCTCCCTCCTTTCTTCGTTGCCTTCCTTCCTTCTTTTCTCTCCCTCTGCCTTCCCTTAACTATCTCTTCTCTTCCTATCTTCCTTTATTCTCTCCACCCTTCCTTTGCTCTTCCCCCCTCCTTTGCCCCTTCCCTCCATTCTTCTTTCTCTCTTCTTTCCCTCCCTCCTTCCTCCCTTTCTTTCTTTCCTGCTTGCTTTCGTCTTCCCTTCTTTCTCTCTCTCCTTTCTCTCCTCTTCTTTCCTTCCTTCCTCTTCCTTGTTTCCTTCCGTTGTTGCTTCTTCCTTTCTCTCTCCCTTTTCCCTCTCTCCTTTCTTCTTCCTTCCTTCCCTCTTTCCACTCTCCTTTCACCCTCCTTTCCCCCTTCCTTCCTTTCTTCCTTTTCCTTCCTCCCTCCCTCCTCCTTCCCTTCCTCCTCTCCTTTTCTCTTCTCTTTCTCCCTCCCCTTCCTTCCTTCCTTCCTTCCTCTCTTTTCCTTCCTCCCTCCTCCCTCCCTCTCCTTTGCTCTTCCCTTTCCCCTTCCCCTTCTCTATTCTTTCTTTCTTTCTTTCTTTCTTTCCTTCCTTCCTTCCTTCCAACCTTCCTCCCCTCCTTTCTCTTGCCCTCTCCCTTTCCCCCTCCTTCCTTCCTTCCTTCCTTCCCTCCTTCCACTTTCCCTCACCTTTTCCCCTCTCTTTCTTTCCTTCCTTCCTTCCTTTCGACCTTCCTTCCTTCCCTCCTTCCTCTTGCCCTCTCCTTCCTTCCTTTCTTTTCCTTCCTCCTTTCCTTTCTTCCTTCCTCCTCCCTCCCTCCCACTCCTTTCCCCCTCCCTCCTTCATCCCTCTTTCTCTTTCCTCTCCTTCCTCCCTCCTTCCTCTTGCCCACTCCTTTCCCCCTCTCTTTCCTTCCTCTCCTTCCTCCTTCCCTCCCACTCCTTTCCCCCTCTCCCTCCCTCCTTCCTTCCTTTTTTCCTCTCCTTCCCTCCTTCTTTTTTCCCCTCCTTGCTGCAGTTCCTGAGTGAGGGCTATGCCTCGCACTTGTCCTGCCTGGAGGGGTCCCTGCCTGCGCGTCCCAAGAAGCCCCCCTGCCCTTCCTCTTCCTCCTCCTCTTCCTCCTCCTGCTCCTCGCGGCTGATCCTGCGCAAGGGCAGCTTTGGCCTCCCCTCGCAGCCCGACTTCCTCCGCAAGCGCAGCCACCTCCGCCGCACCCTCTCCGTCCAGCAGCCCGAGCCCCCCTCTCCTGCCCCCAAGCCCGAGCGCGCACAGAGCCAGCCCGAGCCCCACAAGGAGCACGAGCGGGGAGGCGGCCCTCTGGCCTGGGGTCGTGCCCCCGCAGGGGTCAAGTTTGAGCCCGCCCCATAGGCTCCATTCGTCCATCCGTCCGTCTGTCGGCAGTGTGTGTTTCAGGGGGAGCTCAAAGTCAAAGGTCAAAAGGCCACCGCTCGTCCCTCCTGGGTCGCCGCTTATGAAGCAACCGTGTCTGTGCAACAATCCTGCAGTGGGGTCAAGGCGATAAATAAATACCCCTCGGTCGGCCGGCTCAAGCAAGGTCATGGGGGTGGTCAAGTGATGTCATGACCCTTGGAGGGGTTATGCGCTTCTCCAAGGTCAAAAGAGACCCCCTCCCTTGGGGAAATTGCAACCCCACACTTGAGGTCGTGATGCGACTGGGGGTCCTTGTGGCAAAGTCAGTGGCGTTGGAGAGCCCCCCCCCCACTTTCTTGTCCGAATCTGCGTGTGTGTCGTGTTGTGAAACGTGGCAGAGCGTGTCCCCAAAGGCCTCCCTTATCCAACGTGGGACTCGAGGACATGAGGCACACCTGTGGGAGCATGGATGTGTATGGATTAATATTGAGTGTAAGAATTCCCCCATCTTTGTCGCCATTGGGATATGGGATGGCGGGCACTTGGACTTGACCAAAGACTCCCTTTCGATTGGGGGAGGAATAATCAAGCAAACAACCAATCAATTAACCAAGCAAGCAACCAAACAATCAACCAGTCAACCAAACAAGGAAGAAAGCAACCAACCCATCAATCAATCAATCAATCAGTCAATCAACAAATGAAGCAACCAATCAGTGAACCAATCAATCAATCAACCAAACAAGCAACCAACCAACCAATCAGTCAATCAAGCAACCAGTCAGTCAGTCAACCAACCAATCAGCCAAGCAAGCAATCAGTCAATCAATCAACCAATCAGTCGACCAAACAATCAAGAAAGCAAGCAACCAACTAATCAACCAAGCAAACAAGCAACTAATCAAGCAACCATCCAACCAGTCAGTCAGTCAAGCAAGGAAGCAACCAATCAGTCATTCAATGAACCAGTCAACCAAAATCAACCAAACAAACAAGCACACAAGCAATGAACCAATCAAGCAATCAATCAAGCAACCAGTCAATCAAGCAACCAATCAGTCAGTCAGTCAATCAACAAACCAACCAATCAGTCAACCAAACAATCAAGAAAGCTAGCAACCAACTAATCAACTTAGCAACCGACCAACCTACCAATCAGTCAAGCAAGCAAACAACCAATCAATCAATCAATCAATCAACCAGTCAACCAAAATCAACCAAACAAACAAGCACACAAGCAATGAACCAATCAAGCAACCAATCAAGCAACCAGTCAATCAAGCAACCAATCAGTCAACTAATCAATCAATCAACCAACCAGCCAATTGGTCAACCAAACAATCAAGAAAGCTTAGCAACCGACCAACCAACCAATCAGTCAAGCAAGCAAACAACCAATCAGTCAATCAATCAATCAATCAACCAGTCAACCAAAATCAACCAAACAAACAAGCATGCAAGCAAGCAACCAATCAATCAACCAATCAGTCAACCAATCAAACAATCAGTCGACCAAACAATCAAGAAACAAGCTACTAACTAATCAAGCAACCAACCAACCAACCAACTAATCAACCAATCAGTCAACCAAGCAAGCAAGCAATCAACTATCTAATCAACTAAATCAACCAAATAGTGAACCAAACAACCAATCTAGCAAGAAGAGGGCCAAGTCATGTGACAATCTCAATAGAATCAGTTCTTATACCTTTTTCTGCAGTTAGAGGAGTTCTTGAAACAGTTTTTACGGGGGGCCGCCCAGTCTGCCTTTAAAAAGGTTGGAATGGGCCTCTTTTCAGGAGTGTGCAGAAATGGGGGCTGGACTAGATGGCCTTTGGGGGCCCCAGGTCCCCCTGCGTATTGTGTCTGTGAAGAGTGTCGCTTCTCGGAGTCTTGTGGGCCGTCTCCAAGCGGGAGAGGAGCCCGGTCCCTCCGGAGCTCTTCTTTTGGCCGCACATAGATGTACTTCTTGGGGGAAACAAGATTTCGGGGGTGAAGCGTTTCCGCCTGGGAGGCGTTTCACGGGTTCCTTCCAAGCAACCCTCTCTCTCTCTCTCCCAGCGATGTCTGTCTGACATATCAAATAAACACCTTCTTTGCCTTTCAGTTTGTGAGTCTCTTGCATTTCCTTTCCTCCGTCCTTCCTTCCTTTGAGTCTCTTCCCACTCTTTAAGATTCTATGATGCCTATCTATCTATCCGTTCATCTACCTACATTCATCTTGGGGGTTTGGTGGGTTGGACTGGATGACCTTTGGAGGTCTCTTCCCACTCTAAAATTCTTTCTTTTTCTATCTATACTTAGGAGGTTGGATTGTTGGCCCTTGGGGGTCTCTTTCAACTCTAAGATTCTGTCTGTCTGTCTATCTATCTAATTATCTATGTTTCTATCTATTTATCTATCTATTTAATTATCTATGTATGTATGTATGTAATTATCTAGGTTTCTATCTATTTAATTAACTATGTTTCTAGCTATCTATTTAATTATCTATCTATCTAATTATTTATCTATCTATATAATTATCTATGTTTCTGTCCTTCTATTTATCTGTTTAATTACCTATCCTATCTATCTAATTATCTATGTTTCTATTTAATTATCTATCTATCTATCTATCTATCTATCTATCTATCTATCTATTTAATTATCTATCTATCTATCTATCTATCTGTCTATCTATCGATGTTGTTGTTGTTGTTCATTCGTTCAGTAGTCTCCGACTCTTTGTGACCTCATGGACCAGCCCATGCCAGAGCTCCCTGTCGACCGTCACCACCCCCAGCTCCCTCAAGGTCAGTCCAGTCACTTCAAGGATGCCATCCATCCAACTTGCCCTTGGTCGGCCCCTCTTCCTTTTACCTATCTATCTAATTATCTATGTTTCTATCTATTTAATTATCTATGTTTCTATCTATCTATTTAATTATCTATTTAATTATTTATCTATCTATATAATTATCTATGTTTCTGTCCTTCTATTTATCTATTTAATTATCTATCCTATCTATCTAATTATCTATGTTTCTATTTAATTATCTATCTATCTATTTAATTATCTATCTATCTTTCTATCTATCTATCTAATTATCTGTCTGTCTATCTATCTAATTATCTATTTAATTATCTATGTTTTTGTCTATCTATCTATCTAATTATCTATGTTTCTATCTATTTAATTATTAGAGATAGATAGACAAAAACATAGATAATTAAATAGATAGATAATTAGATAGATAGACAAAAACATAGATAATTAAATAGATAGATAATTAGATAGATAGATAGATAGATAGATAATTAAATAGATAGATAATTAAATAGAAACATAGATAATTAGATAGATAGGATAGGTAATTAAATAGATAAATAGAAGGGCAGAAACATAGATAATTATATAGATAGATAAATAATTAAATAGATAATTAAATAGATAGATAGAAACATAGATAATTAAATAGATAGATAGATAGATAGAAACATAGAAACATGTCTATCTAATTATCTATCTATTTAGCTATCTATCTAATTATCTATCTATTTAATTATCTATGTTTTTGTCTTTCTATCTTTCTATCTATCTACCTATCTATCTATTCTTAGGGGGTTGGATGGGATGACCCTAAGATTACATCTGTCTATCTACGTATCTATCTTTCTAATTATCTATCTATCTCTATCTATCTATCTATCTATTTTAGGGGGTTGTATAGGATGACCCTAAGATTCTCTCTCTCTCTATCTACCTATCATTTATCTTTCTAATTGTCTATGTTTCTATCTGTTTATCTATCTATTTAACTATCTATCTATCCATTCTAAGGGGGTTGGGCTGGATGACCCTTGGGAGTCTCTCTCCAAGATGCTATCTATCTATCATGGGGGTTGAACTGGATGGCCTTGGGGGGGGGGGGTCTCTCTCTCTCTAAGACTCTGTCTATCTTTCTGTTGATCTTTGGATCTCCCAACTCTTAAGAGTCTACATTCCCACTCACCCATCCATCTATCTGAGGGGTCAGACTGGATAGCCTTTGGGGGTCCCTATTAGCTTCTATGACAGCACCCCCTATCTAGGCTTCTGTGACAGTGCATCCTGGTAAGCCTTTCTTTCTTCTTTCCTTCCTTCTCTCTTTCTCTCTCTTTCAACTTCCCTGCAGAATAATTTCAAAGTCAAACCACTTCAAAGCGTCCTTTTGCCCTGAGATTTCTTTATTAAATTAAGACAAATACAATACCCATAATGGCTTAGAATACAATAATTTAAATACAATACATTATTTGGTCCAAAGAAAAACATCTTAAGTTAGGAATGTGCAACGGTGCGGGCGGCTGTCCTGCGCGCCCCTTTCCCTCTCTGTCCTGCGCCCCAAAAGCTCTGCCGGTGTTTGCGGACTCTTCCTTTGGCTGAAGAAGGCTTCCCGGGGGGTCAGGGAAGGGTTCGGTTTGCAGAGAGTGCGGCAATGCGCTGCTGTGCCCATTGGTCCTGGGGGTCGGCACAGATCCGCTTCCTGGCAATGGTGTGGAATCTGCGATGGAAGAAACGAGGGGTTTAATTGGTCTTGAAGCAGAGGCTGGCTGGCCATCTGTCAGGAGGGCTTTGATTGTGTCTTCCTAGAAGATGTTGGGGTTGGATGGCCTTTGGGGTTCCCTCCCAACTCCAGGAATCTATCATCCATCTGCCTGCCTGCCTGCCTGTCTCTCTCTCTCTCCCTCTATTTCTCTTTCTATCTGTCATGGGTTGGATGGCTTTTGGAGTTTCCTTCCAACTCCAGTACTCTATCATCTATCTATCTATATGTCTGTCTGTCTGTCTGCCTTTCTCTCTCCCTCTCCCTCCCTCCCTCCTTCAATTTTTCTCTATCTATCTATCTATCTATCTATCTATCTATCAATCACTGGGGTTGGGCGGTCTTTGGTGTTCCCTTCCAACTCCAAGATTCTATCATTGATCTCTCTCTCTCTCTCTCTCTCTCTCTCTCTCTCTGTCACACACACACACACACACACACACACACACATACACACAATGTCCCTGTCTATCTATCTGTTTATCTCTCCATCTCTATCTATCTATCTATGGTTGGGGTTGGATGGACTTTGGGGTTCCCTTCCAACTCTATCATCTATCTGTCTGTCTGTCTGCCTGCCTGCCTGTCTGTTCGTCTCTATCTATCTATCTATCTATCTATCTATCTATCTATCTATCATCTCTCTATTTCTCTATCTGTCTGTCTATCTAGCTATCTGTCTATCTATTGTTGGGGTTGGGTGGTCTTTGGGGTTCCCTTCCAACTCCAGGACTCTGTCATCTATCTGTCTGTCTGCCTGCCTGCCTACATGTCCATCTCTCTCTCTCTCTGTTTCTCTGTCTGTCTGTCTGTCTGTCTGTCTATATATCTATCTATTGTTGGGGCTGGGTGGCCTTTGGTGTTCCCTTGCAACTCCCAAATTCTATTATTGATACCCCCCCCCCCTCTCTATTTTTCTATGTCCCTGCCTATCTATCGGTTTATCTCTCCATCTCTATCTATCTATCTATCTATCTATCTATCTATCTATCTATTGTTGGGGTTGGATGGCCTTTGGGGTTCCCTTCCAACTCTAGGACTCTATCATCTATTTTTCTGTCTGTCTCCCTTTCTGTCTGTTTCTATCTATCTCTATCTCTCTGTGTATCCAGCCCTCTATTTATCATTGAGGTTGGATGGCCTTTGGGGTTCTCTTCAAATTCCAGGGTTCTATCTCTCTTTACCTTTCTGTACACCTCTCTGCCTATCTGCCTGCTTGCCTGCCTGCCTGCCTATCTATCTATCTATCTATCTATCTATCTATCTATCTATCTATCTATTGTTGGGGTTGGATGGCCTTTGGGGTTCTCTTCAAACTCCAGGGTTCTATCTCTCTTTAGCTTTCTGTACACCTCTCTGCCTATCTGCCTGCCTGCCTGCCTGCCTGCCTGCCTATCTATCTATCTATCTATCTATCTATCTATCTATCTATCTATTGTTGGGGTTGGATGGCCTTTGGGGTTCTCTTCAAACTCCAGGGTTCTATCTCTCTTTAGCTTTCTGTACACCTCTCTGCCTATCTGCCTGCCTGCCTGCCTGCCTGCCTGCCTATCTATCTATCTATCTATCTATCTATCTATCTATCTATCTATCTATCTATCTATCTATCTATTGTTGGGGTTGGATGGCCTTTGGGGTTCTCTTCAAACTCCAGGGTTCTATCTCTCTTTAGCTTTCTGTACACCTCTCTGCCTATCTGCCTGCCTGCCTGCCTGCCTGCCTGCCTATCTATCTATCTATCTATCTATCTATCTATCTATCTATTGTTGGGGTTGGATGGCCTTTGGGGTTCTCTTCAAACTCCAGGGTTCTATCTCTCTTTAGCTTTCTGTACACCTCTCTGCCTATCTGCCTGCCTGCCTGCCTGCCTGCCTGCCTATCTATCTATCTATCTATCTATCTATCTATCTATCTATCTATCTATCTATCTATCTATTGTTGGGGTTGGATGGCCTTTGGGGTTCCCTTCCAACTCTAGGACTCTATAATCTTTTTTTCTGTCTGTCTCCCTTTCTGTCTGTTTCTATCTATCTCTATCTCTCTGTGTATCCAGCCCTCTATTTATCATTGAGGTTGGATGGCCTTTGGGGTTCTCTTCAAACTCCAGGATTCTATCTCTCTTTACCTTTCTGTACACCTCTCTGTCTATCTGCCTGCCTGCCTGCCTGCCTGCCTGCCTGCCTATCTATCTATCTATCTATCTATCTATCTATCTATCTATCAATCACTGCGGTTGGATGGGCTTTGGGGTTTCCTTCCAATCAAGGATTCTTTCCTCTCTATCAATCATTGGAGTTGGGCTAGATGACCCTTGGAGGTCTCTTTCCACTTTTAAGAGTCTATAGATATCTTTCTATCTTTCTTGAAATTTGGGCGGAATGTCCCAAACTATCTATCTATCTATCTATCTATCTATCTATCTATCTATCTATCTATCTATCTATCTATCTTTTTGTCCATTCATCCACCCACACTACCTGTCTACCTAGAAGGGGGAGGTGGACTGGATGGCCTTTGGTGTCTCTTCTAGGATATTATTAATATTGCAGGGGTTGGACTGGGTGGCCCTTGGGATCCCTTCCAATGCTAGGATTCTGTTGTTGATGTTTGTGTTAGGACAAAGATTGGAACAGACCACCCTTCCATATCTAAGATTCTATGGTTCTATAGAAGCTGGATGGTCATCTGTCAGGAGGGCTTTGATGGTGTCTTCCTTCCTGGCAGAAAGGGGTTGGAATGGGTGGCCTTTGGGGTTCCCTTCCAACGCTAGGATTCTGGGATCTATCATTCTAGCCCCACTTTTTCATTGACTTACATGATGGCGGGGATGTGGCACTTGTGGCTTGCGTACTCGAAGGAGATGATGTTCTTCAGTGGGACCGGCTTCTTGTAGTAGGCGAAGCAGCAAAGACCGGGATCTGCGGGAGAAATGGGAAGGATGGAAGTCTCTTTTAAGGCCAGATAAATGGGGCAGAGGCTGCAGAAAGGGGAAACGCAGCAGACTATAGGTAAATGGGGCAGCAGAGGAATATCTGGCTACTCTAAAGGTAAATAAATACTGCATACATTGGGGAGAATGAAGTAGTGGAAGTGTAGCACGGTATAGGTAGAGAAGTAGTACAGGAATATCTGGCGAGCCTAAAGTTAGAATAGTGCTTCTAATTGGGATATGTCTCTATTAGAAGAAGAAAGAGAAGGAGAAGAAAAGGAAAGGGAGAACGAGAACGAGGAGAAGGAAGAGAAGTAAATGCAGATGGGGAAATGCAGTATATAATAGGTAAAGAGGCAGCGGAGGGAATACCTGGCTATCCTAAAGGTAAATAATGCTTCTATTGGGGATATGCATCTATTAGGAGGAAAAAGAGGAGGAGAAGGAGGAAGACAAGGAAGAGAAGGAAATGTAGCACAGAATAGGGAAAGAGGCAGCATAGGAAAACCTGGCTATCCTAAAGGAAGAGAAGGAGAAGAAAAGGAAGGAAAGCGAGAAAGAGAAGATGGAGAAAGGGAGAAGGAGAAGGAAGAGAAGGAAAGGGAGAAAGAGAATGAAGGAGAGAAGGAGGAGGAGGAGAAGGAAGAGAAGGAAAGCAAGAAAGAGAAGTAGAAGGAGAAGGAAAGGGAGAAAGATAAGGAGGAGAAGGAGAAAGAAGAGAAGGAAAGGGAGAAAGAGAAGGAAGGGGAGGAGAAGGAGACGGAAGAGAAAGAAAGGGAGAAAGAGAAGAAGGGGAAAGAGAAGGAAGGGAAGAATGAGAACAAAAAGGAGGAGAAGGAAAGGGAGAAAGAGAAGGAGAAAGAGAACGAACCAGAGAACAAGAAGGAGGAGAAGGAAAGGGAGAAAGAGAAGAAAGAGAGGGAAGGGGAGAATGAGAAGAGGGATAAGGAGAAAGAGAAGGAAGGGGAGAAGGAAGAGAAGGAGAATGAGAAGGAAGAGAAGGAAAGGGAGAAAAAAGGAAGGGAAGAATGCAAAGGAAAAGGAGGTGAAGGACAGGGAGAAAGAAAAGGAAGGCAGAACAAAAAGGTGGAGAAGGAAAGGAAGAAAGAAAGAGAAGAAGGAGAACGAGAAGGAAAGGGAGATGGAGAAAGAGAAGAAAGGCGAGAAAGGAAGGGGAGAAGGAAGAGAAGGAAAGGGAGAAAGAGAAGGAAAGGGAGAAAGAAAAGTAAGGAGAGAATGAGGAGGAGAAGGAAAGGGAGAAAGAAGGAAAAGGAAGAGAATGAGATACAAGAGAAGGGGGAAGAAAGGAAGGAGATGAAGAAGAAGAAAGATTAGGGCATGGAGAAGGAAGAGAAGGAAATGGCAGTGGGGAAATGCAGATGGGGAGAAGGAAAAGAAGAAGGAGGGGAAGGAAGAGGAGAAGGAAGTGAAGGAAGTGCAGTAGGGGAAAGGCAGCACAGAATAGGCAAAGAGGCAGCAGAGGAATACCTGGCTCCTCCAAATGGAGCCAAGTCTCCAGAAGCGAAGCAAGTGGGGGAAGCTTACCTGCGGAGTGGACCTGGCCCTGGGTGGAGATGGTGGCCGAGGCCAAGAGGAGAGCGATCATCACGGAGGAGTTCATCTTGCTTTTGATGCCGAGGAGACAGAAGGACCGAGGAAGAGGAGGCTGATGTGGGGATCCCGAGTGAGCATCCCAAGCCGCTCCCGCCTTATATTCCCTTGACTTCGAGGGGGGGAAGTGATGATGATGATGGGGGTGATGACGAAATCCGGACCCAATTTTCTGCCCAGTCTGGAGAATTTTAATAAGCCTCCGGGGAGGAAGTGAAGCCGGACGAAAGTCGAGTAGATTCTGCAATCGCTTCTCGATTATTTTCATTTTTTTGCAAAATATGAGTTTGTGCGCACAATGGGCCAATTTTGGAGAAATACGAGAAGGAGGGGGGGGGCGAGAGCGATGATGCATTCCTTCCCTGCACATGTTGGCCAGGATTGCTGGAAACCAATTGCTTGAGAGTTTGCAAAGAGTTCAGCGGGCGGGGCGGCCTCTGCAGAGACACAGTTCGATCCCTCCCAACAGATGGCCATCCAGCCTCAAAGCCAGGAATGTCTCTTGGCTGCAAAACAAGCGAGAGGGCAAAGGTCACACCATGGGGCCAAAAGCACTCAGGCCCACCCTTCTGAATAGGTTCCTCTGTTGCAAGAGATGCAAGCAGAGGCTTGTTTGGCCATCTGCCGGGAGGGATCAAATTGTGTCTTGCTGCTTGGCGGGATGGAATTTGGGTCTATCATCCATCCATCCATCAGTCCATCCACTCATGATAGGGATTAGACTGTATGTCCCTTGGGTTTCCCTCCAACACCAGGAATCCCTCTATCTATCTCTAATAGGTCAGACTGGATGACCTTCTTTGGGGTCTCTTCAAACTCTGGGTTTCTATCTATCCATCTATATGTATTTATCTTTCCATCTATAGCTATCTATCTCTTATTGGTCAGACTGGATGATCCTTGGGGTCTCTTCCAAGTCTAGGAATCTATATGTCTGTCTGTCTATTGATCTATCTACCTATCTATCTATCTATCTATCTATCTATCTATCTATCTATCTAGGCATCTAGGCATCTAGGCATCTATCTATCTAGGCATCTATCTATCTAGGCATCTATCTATCTTCCTATGAACATATCTGTCTACCTACCTACCTATCTACTCATCTATCTATCTATCTATCTATCTATCTATCAATCGTCTATGTCACTGAATCCTAGAATTGGAGGAGACTCCAAAGGTCATCCAGTCCCACCCTATATCTACCTATCGATGTTGGGTCAGACCGAGTGACCTTTGGGGTCTCTTCCAACTCCAGGATTCTATCTTCCTATGGAGTCCCTTTGGGTCTCTCAGCCCAAAAAATCAATCAATCTATCTATCTATCCATCCATCCATTTTAGGGGGAAGCCTGTCCTTCAATCTTACTATCTGCCTAAGTATCTATCTATCTATCTATCTATCTATCTATCTATCTATCTATCTCTTATTGATCAGACTGGATGGCCCTTTGGGGTCTCTTTGAACTCTGGGATTCTATCTATCTATCTATCTATCTATCTATCTATCTATCTATCTCTATCTCTATCTCATAAGGGTTGAACCGGATGGCCCTTGGGGTCTATTCCAACTCTAGGATTTTATCTGTCTATCTCTTATGGGTCAGACTGGATTGCCTTCTTTGGGATCTACCAACTCAAGGATTCTATCTCTATCTATCTATCTATCTATCTATCTATCTATCTATCTATCTCTTATGGGCCCGACTGGATGGCCCTTGGGGGTCTTTTCCAATGCTAGGATTCTCTCTCTCTCTCTCTCTCTCTCTCTCTTTTAGGGGTTGGACTGGATGGCCTCAACAGGAAGCCTTCCTTCTGTCCTTCTGTCCTTCCTTCCCTCCTTTTCCCCTTCTCCCTCCCTCATTCTTTGCTTCCTTCCATAATTCCTTCCTTCCTTCCTTCCTTCTGTCCTTCCTTCCCCCTTTCTTCCTTCCATTCATCCTTCCTTCCTTCATTCTTCTTTCCCTCATTCTTTCTTTCCTTCCTCCCCTCTCTCCCTCATTATTTCCTTCCTTCCTTTTCTCATTCTTTCCTTCCTTCTCTCTCTCCCTCATTCCTTCCTTCCATTATTCCATCCTACTTTACTTCTTTTTCCCTCCCTCCCTCCCTCCCTCCCTTCCTTCCTTCCTTCCTTCCTTCCTTCCTTTTCCCATTCTTTCTTTCCTTCCTTCCCTCTCTCCCTCATTCTTTCCTTCCTTCCATTATTCCATCCTTCTTTACTTTCTTTCCCCTTCCTTCCTTCCTTCCTTCCTTTTCTCATTCCTTCCTTCCCTCATTCTTTCTTTCTTTCCTCCCCTCTCTCCCTCATTCTTTCCTTCCTTCCATTGTTCCATCCTTCTTTATTTCCTTTTCCCCTCCCTTCCTTGCTTCCTTACTTCCTTCCCTCCTTTCATCCTTCCTTCTTTCCTTTCCCCCTCCCTCCCTCCGTTCTATCCTTCCTTCCTTCCTTCCTTCCTTCCTTCCTTCCTTCCGGTGCCCAGTTTCTCCTGAACTGCAGAGCTGCTACACAGCCAAGAAGCGTTGCCCAACTCATCCCAGGAGGTGCCATGATGGTTGGGCTGGGATGAGGCCTTGGCTGCTGCCTCCCAGATGTGCTGGACCGGCCCCAGAGGAACCCAAGGCCCTTTTTCTGGGGAATCAGCAGGGATCAGAACCCCTCTCTGGCAAAGGAGCCTTCCAAAAGTGTCACTTCTCCCAGCAGCTCTAGTTCTCAATGTGTCCTCATAGAAAGAGCCACAGAGTCCCAGAGCTGGAGGGGACCCCTAAAGGCCATCCAGACCAACCCTTTTTCTGCCAGGAGTGGAGACACCATCAAAGCCCTCCCAGCAGGTGGCCATCAAGCCAAAGGCTGGTGGCCATAGATATGACCGAGAGAGAGATGTGCTAGATAGATATCATAGGATCCTATCGTTGGAAGAGACCCCTAAAGGCCATCCAGTCCAACCCCATTCTGCCAGGCAGGAAGCTAAAATTCCTAATAATAATAATAATAATAATAATTACTACAATATAATAATTAGTAATAATAATAATATATTTTATTATAATAATACAATATAGTAATAATAATATATTTTATAATAATATTACTGTTAGTAATATGATATTATTATTATTATTATTAATAATAATAATAATAATAATAATAATAATAATAACAATAATTCTATTATTGTTATTGGAGTCCTAGAATTGGAAGAGGCCTCAACGGTCACCCACTCCAATCCCCTTCAGCCATCGGGAAAGGACACAATCCAATCCTCCCCGACAGATGGCCATCCCATTTGCATCCCATTACTGTTATTAATATGCTATAATAATAATAATACTGTTAGTAATATGATGATAATAATAATAATAATAATAATTCTATTATTGTTATTAAAGTCCTAGAGTTGGAAGAGGCCTCAACGGTCACCCACTCCAATCCCCTTCTGCCATCAGGAAAGGACACAATCCAATCCTCCCTGACAGATGGCCATCCCATTTGCAAACCTGCCTGGGCGATTGGAGGGGATGAAAGGGTCCCAGTCTGGCCCAAGGGAGTGACCTCATAGCCCACGCGCTTGGCCTGCTGCTGCTGAGTGGACACAACCGGGGCTTGGTCAGGGTCCGAAACCAAGACTGTGCAAAGGGAAGAAAGAGGAACTTGGCCCGGCCGCAAAGGGAAGGATGTGGGGCAGCCTCTCTTTCTCTCTCGCTATCCTGAAATAAATCAGATTTCCCCTCTTTGTGGTTCGGGTAGACCTCAAGGAAGGGAAAGTGTGCAAGTTAGAGAAGCTCAGAGAATCACGTCAGTTAGAGAATGATGGGTGATAAGAGTGGGAAGGGGCTCCCAAAGGCCATCCAGTCCAACCCCCTTCTGCTGAGACAGAAGATAGAACTACATTATTATTATTATTATTATTATTAGTAGTAGTAGTAGTAGTAGTAGTATTAGTATTATTCTGACACGAAAACATAGTATGACACAGCAAACGAGATACATATGCTGGATTTTGTATCACAAAATCACAAGTCAAACCCTGCCCAAGCATTTAGGACTGTGTGATGTGTTGTTGTTGTTGTTTGTTGTTGTTATTATTATTATGTTATCGAAGGCTTTCATGGCTGGAATCACTGGCTTGCTGTGAGTTTTCCATGCTGTCTGGCCATGTTCCAGAAACATCATTCTCTCCTGACATTTCACCCACACCTATGCCAGGTATCCTCAGATGTTGTGAGGTCTGTTGGAAACTAGGCAAGTGGGGTTTATGTATCTGTGGAATGATATCCAGGGTGGGAAAAAGAACCCCACTTGCCTTGTTTCCAATAGACCTCACAACCTCTGAGGATGTTTGCCACAGATGTGGGTGAAACATCAGGAGAGAATGCTTCTTGAGCCCAGAAAACTCACAGCAACCTATTATTATTATTATTATTATTATTATTATTATTAGATTCCTAAAGTTGAAAGGGACCCCAAGGGCCATCCAGTCCAGCCTCTTTCTGCCATAAAGGAAGATAGAATTACTGTTATATTATTATCCATTATCAAATAATAATAATAATAATAATAATCAAATAGATAATGAATAATAAATGATGATGAGGATAATAATAATAATAATAATATATTATTATTATTATTATTATTATTATCATTATTATACTAACACAGCATGACACAGCAAATGAGATATATATGCTGGATTTTGTAATTATTATATGAGTCACCCCAGAGGGTTGAGAAGGGCGGGGTATTAATATCTGAAAAAAATAAATTTATTTATAATATTGTAATTATATTTATTATATATTATTCTACTGACATAAAAATAGAGTATGTCACAGCAAATGATATATATATATATATATATATATATTTATATATGAACTAATATATAATAATATAAATTTTTTATTATTATTATTATTATTATTATTATTATTATTATTAGACTCCTAGTGTTGGAAGGGACCTCCAAAGACCATCCAATCCAACTTCCTTCTGCTGAGACAGAACAAAGAATTACTAATAGAATTAATTAATAGAATTAATAATAATATATTATTATTATACTGAGACAGCATGACACAGCAAATGAGATATATATGCTGGATTTTGTAATTATTATATGAGTCACCCCAGAGGGTTGAGAAGGGTGGGGTATAAATATCTGAAATAAATAAATATATTTATAATATTGTAATTATATTTATTATATATTATTCTACTGGCACAAAAACACAGTATGTCACAGCAAATGAGGAATATATATATGAACTAATATATAATAATATAAATTTATTATATATTATTATTATTGTATTGTCGAAAGCTTTCATGGCTGGAATCACTGGGTTGTTGTAGGTTTTTTCGGGCTATATGGCCATGTTCTAGAGGCATTCTCTCCTGACGTTTTGCCTGCATGTGTGGCAAGCTTCTTCAGAGGTTGCGGAATGACCAGTAAAACTACCAGTATTAAAAAACTCTAAAATTACAAGAGGAAACAAACAAGGACATCTAATCACATCTCAACAAAAGTTTGCTCCAGGCACTGTCAGGCCATTATATGCTAATGAAGGTGGTCAGTTGAAACATTCACACCTAGCTCCAGCAGACAAGAGTCCTTTGTCCCACCCTGGTCATTCTACAGATATATAAACCCTTTTTTTCTAGTTCCAACAGACCTCACTACCTCTGAAGATGCTTGCCATAGATGCAGGCGAAACGTCAGGAGAGAATGCCTCTAGAACATGGCCATATGGCCCGAAAAAACCTACAACAACCCATTGTTGTTGTTGTTGTTGTTGTTATTAGACTCCTAGTGTTGGAAGGGACCCACAAAGACCATCCAATCCAACTCCCTTCTGCTGAGACAGAACATAGAATTACTATATTGTTGTTGTTGTTGTTAGATTCCTAGAGATGCCAAAGGCCATCCAGTCCAACCCTTCCCTTGCAGGAAGACAACATAAGACTCCTAGATCCTATATATATATATATATATATATATATATATATGTATATGTATATGTATATGTATATATGTATGTATGTATGTATGTATGTGTCAATAGAAATGCATGTTGATGGAAATGACATTCACAGATATAGGACACCAGGCTTGGAAACAGGCCCTGTGAAAGGGATCTCAGTAGACCTTGGGCATGTCAAGAGTGCAATGTAGAGTTGCATTGGCCTTTGTGGCTGCCGCATCACGCTCTTGACATGCTCAAGGTCTACTGAGATGCCTTTCACAGACTATTTTTGTGAATGTCATTTCCACTGACATGCATTTGCCGCAAAGGAGCCAAAGGAAGGCAGGAAGGAAGGAGGCAGACCACAGGAAGGCAGCTGACCAGGGGGAGCCCCATCGTGGCCGGAGGAGGATGTCCTGCTGGAATTCCCCATTGAGCAGCTGGTCAGTGGGAAATGGCCCAAAGAGGCACAAGACCCTAAAGATTGTGGACATTGTGGGGAATTCACTCCTATTATTATTATTAATAATAATAATAATAATTAATAGTTAATAATTTTAATTAATAATAATAATTCTGCCAAGAGGTTTCGGCCTCTTGGCAGAAGCCGATGGCCCTCTGTCAGGAGGGATCGGTTGGCATTTCCCTGCCTTGTTCTTGGTGGTCCCTTGGTGTCCCTTCCAATTCTAGCATTCTATAAGAGGCTGGATGGCCATCTGTCGGGAGGGATTTGATAGTGTCTTCCTCCCTGGCAGGAAGAGCTTGGACTGGATGGCCTTTGGGGTTCCCTTCCAACTCGATGAGTCTAATTAATAATCATTATTATTATAGTAATTCTATCATGCTTTATGGCAGCATGGAGTTGGGCTAGATGACCTTTAGGGTTCCCTTCCAACTTGATGAGTCTAATTAATAATAGTAATAAATATAGTAATTCTATCTTCTTTTATGGTGGAAGGGGGGATGGACTGGATGACCTTTGGAGGTCCCTTCCAATTCTAGCTGGATGGCCATCTGTCGGGAGGGATTTGATGGTGTCCTCCTCCCTGGCAGGAAGAGGTTGGACTGGATGGCCTTTGGGGTTCCCTTCCAACTTGATGAGTCTAATTAATAATCATTATTATTATAGTAATTCTATCTTCCTTTATGGCAGCATGGAGTTGGGCTAGATGACCTTTAGGGTTCCCTTCCAACTTGATGAGTCTAATTAATAATAGTAATAAATATAGTAATTCTATCTTCTTTTATGGTGGAAGGGGGGATGGACTGGATGGCCTTTGGAGTTCCCTGACAACTTGATGTGTCTAAATAATAATAATAATAATAATAATAATAATAATCTATCTTGATTGGACTGAATACTAACACTAATACTAATAATAATAATATAGTTAGTCTATCTTCCTTTATGGCGGAATGGGGTTGGATTGGATGGCCTTTAGGGTTCCCTTCCATCTCTAGGAGCCTACTAATAATAGTAATAGTAATCCTGTATGGCAGGATGTGGTTGGACTGGATGACCCTTGGGGTTCCCTTCTAACTCTAGGTAGACCTATGTAGACCTATATAGACCTATGTAGACCTTCTAACTCTAGGTAGACCTATGTAGACCTATCTGTCTGTCTACCCATCATTGGGGTTGGACTGGATGACCCTTAGGGGTCTCTTTCAACTTTAGAATGTGATTGGTAGACTTATATAGACCTATATATACGCATAAGTACAGAGGTTGGACTGGGTAGCCCTTGGAGTCTCTTCAAGCATTAGGATTCTATTATCTATGTCTCCCTCAACCACCCCTTTCTCTCTATCATATCGATGGTCAGTGATCTTGGGTTGGATGGCCATCTGTTGAGAGGGATTGGATGGTGTCTTCCTGCCTGGCAGAATTGGGGTTGGACTGGATGCCCTTTGGGGTCTCCACTAATCCTATCTATCTATCTATCTATCTATCTATCTATCTATCTATCTATCATCTCTCCTATCTATGACCATCTATCTACCTTTTGCTGGATGGCTATCTGTCGAGAGGGATCGAATGGTATCTTCCTAACACAGAAGATAGTTGGATTGGATGTCCTTTGGAGTCTCTTCCAAGTATGGGATTCTATTATTATTATTATTCAATATATTATTTATTACTATTGTTATTACATTATTATTATTCAATATATTATTTATTACTATTTTTGTTATTAATAATAATAATAATAATAATAATAATAATAATAATAATAGTAGTAGTAATAATGTAGGGTTATGACCTTCAGGGGTCCCTTCCAACTCGAAGAATTTAATAATAATTGGGATTATATTATTATTATTATTATTATTATTATTATTATTATTATGCAATATATTATTTATTACTATTGTTATTACTAATAGTAATAATAATTGGAGTCTAATAATAATTGGGATTTTATTATTATTATTATTATTATGCAATATATTATTTATTACTATTGTTATTAAATTATTATTATTATGCAATATATTATTTATTACTATTGTTGTTATTACTAATAGTAATAATAATAATAAGGCAGTGTTGCACTGAATGGCCTTTAGGGGTCCCTTCCAACTCTAGCAGTCCAATAATAATAATAATAATAATAATAATAATAATAATAATATAACAGTAATTATACATAATGGGGTTGGGCTGGATCGCCTTGAGGGGTCCCTTCCCTCTCTAGGAGCCTCATAATAATAGTAATAGTAATTCTATCTCCCTTTATGGCCGAATGGGGTTGGGCTGGATGGCCTTGAGAGATCCCTTCCAGCTTTCACGCTATCAATTCAGAAAAGGAGAATCGTTTCCAGGGAATTGCAAATGAACCCGATGCACTGGCTTGAAAGGCTTGTCAAGCATCCTAGGGCCTTCTTTTTTGGCTTTGGCCTTTCGCCTTCCTTTTGCAATGCAAACTTTCTAAGGAAACGGCATGAAGTGCAGAAAGGAAATGGCCCGGCCCTCCCTGTATCTGAAGATTACCATTTCGTGGAGAAATTAGACATTTTTTTTCTGGAGGTTTGGTAAGAGGGAGCTTCTAGATGCCCTCGATGCACCCCATGCATGGCAATGGGAGCCTGGATCCCTTCTGGGTTTTAATCTGATCATGTATCTAATGCAAATAGATAGCTTGGTTCAGCAGTTTGTATATATTGCTTTATTAGTAGCCTTATTAGAAATCTGGATGGCCATCTGTCAGGAGGGATCAGATGGTGTCTTTGTTTAAGGAAGAATGGGGCTGGATGGCTCCATTCTGCCATAGAATAATAATAATAATAATAAT
>NC_090031.1:29756715-29764215 GCF_037176765.1 Anolis sagrei
ATCTACTCAGCTATCTATCCATTTAACTATCTATCTATTATCCACCTATCCATCCATCCACCCAGCTGTCTGTCTGTCTGTCCATCTGTCCATCCGTATATCTACTCAGTTATCCATCCATCCGTCCATCCATCTACTTATCTATCTATCTATTATCCACATATCCATCCATCCACCCACCCATCTATCTGTCTGTCTGTCCATCTATCCATCCATCTGTCCATCCGTTTATCTACTCAGTTATCCATCCGTCCGTCCATCCATCTGTCCATCTACTCAGTTATCCATCCATCCGTTTGTCTATCTACTCAGCTATCTATCTATCTATCTATCTATCTATCTATCTATCTATCTATCATCTATCTATCCATCTATCATCTATCTATCCATCTATCCATCCATTTACTCAGCTATCTGTCTGTCCGTCCGTCCATCCATCCATTCATCGATCTACTCAGTTATCCGTCCACCCATCTGTCCATCCGTCTGTCTACTCAGTTATCCATCCATCCATCTATCTACTCAGCTATCTATCTGTCTGTCTATTCATCTATCTATCTATCTATCTATCTATCTATCTATCTATCTATCTATCTGCTCTACTGGTGTCATTGAATCCTAGAATTGGAAGAGATCCCAACGGTCTATCTATCTATCTATCTATCTATCTATCTATCTATCTACTCAGCTATCACCTCTCTCTCTATATATATGTATATATCTATCTATCTACATCTATCATCAGTCTTTCTTTCTAATCTCTGTCATTCAAATGGGGAGGCTTTAACTCACAAGGGGCTGCGAATGTCATGAAGAAGGAAGCCATCAAGATGAGGAGGACGGCGAAGACGGAGGAGATCTTCATCGTGGATGGAGAAGCGAGCAAAAAGGATGCTGAAGATGTCTTGTGGTCTCCTTCTGTTCAAGACTTACCTGAAGGGCCTTCCTTTTATGCCCGGCGGACAGAGGCCACTTCCTGGCCAGGTTTCAGAGAAGACCTCACTCTCAATGTTCTCCAGGAAACCTGAGTGGGGAGCTGATGTCACGGAGCAAGTGACTTGGACGGAAAAGGAGAAGTCAGGGCAGGAAAAGGTGAGGAAACCCACGGCGGAGTTCGTGCAAAGAAGAAGAAGAAGAAGGGGAGCCTTTCCACACCAGAGGGTGACGGCGGCATCATCACAGATGTCAGATCACAGAAAGAGAGAAAAGTAAAGGAGGGCCCAAAAGTCTCCTTCTCCTTCCCTTCTTTCGCCTCCTTCTTTTTCATCTTTTTGTCTTCCTTCTCCTTCTACTCCTCTTTCTTTTCTATTTCCCACTCTTTCTATTAATTCTTCTCCTTCTCTTCCTTTGCTTTCTTCTCCTTTATTTTCTCCTTCTCTTTCTTCTCTTTTTCCTCCTCCTCTTCCTTCTCCAATTCCTACTCTTTCTAATCCTTCTTCCCCTTCTCTTCCTTCTCCTTCTCTTCCTTCTCCTCTCTTCCTCTTCTTTTTCCATTTCCTACCTTGGCTTTCTTCTCCTACTTGTTCTTCTCTTCTTTCTCTTGTCTTCGTTCTCCTCTTTTTCCTCCTCCTCCTCCTTCTCCATTTCCTACTTTTTATATTCTTTCTTCACCTTCTCTTTGTTTTTTCCTTCTACTCTTTCAGTTGCTTCTTTTCTCCTCTACTTTCTCCATTTCCCACTCTTTCTATTCTTCCTCCATTTCCCACTCTTTCTATTCTTCCTTTTCCTTCACCTCCTTCTCCTCTTTCTTCTTCTCTTTCTTCTCTTCTTTCTCCTCCTTTTCCTCCTCCATTTCCTACCCTTTCGATTCCTTCTTTTCCTTCTCTTCCTTCTTCTCTGTCTTCTTCTCTTTCTTTTTTCCTTCTCTTCCTTCCCCTTCTTTTCCTTCTTCTTTTCCTTCTCCCTTTCCTTCTCCTTCTCCTCTTTTTTTCTTCTCCTCCCAGTGTGGCTTACAATGAAAAGTATGATCACATCATTCAAAATATGCAAACATCTTTCTTCTCCATCATCTTATCTTTCTCTTCTTCCTTCTTTTGTTTCTCCATTTCCTTCTCTTTCTTCTCCTTCTATTCTTCTCCTTATCTTTCTCTTTCATCTTCATGTCCTTCTTCTCATTCTCCTTCTTTTGCTTCTCCATTTCCTTCTCTTCCTTCTTCTTAATAGATGCATGACCCCAATATAGGCCCCATTTGCCTTTAGAATAGCCAGGTATTTCTACATTGCCTCTTCACCTATACAGTGCTGCATTTCCTAATAATAATAATAATAATAATAATAATAATAATAATAAATTAGATAGTAATATAATTATTATTACTTTAATTATAATGTAGTAATATATTATTATTATGAATAATAATAATTATTCCTTTAATTACCATGTAATTATACATTTATTATTATGAATAATAATTATTATTCCTTTAATTATCATGTAATAATATATTTTATTATGAATAATTATTATTCCTTTAATTATAATGTAATAATACATTTTTATTATTATGAATAATAATTATTATTCCTTTAATTATCATGTAATAATATATTTTATTATGAATAATTATTATTCCTTTAATTATCATGTAATAATATATTTTTATTATTATGAATAATAATTATTATTCCTTTAATTATAATGTAATAATGTATTTATTATTATTATCATGAATAATTATTATTATTCCTTTAATTATAATGTAATAATATATTTTTATTATTATGAATAATAATAATAATAATTCCTTTAATTATAATGTAATAATATCGAAAAATAGAATCATAGAGTTGGAAGAGACCTCGTGGACCATCCAGTCCAACCCTTTTCTGCCAAGAAGCAGGAAGATCACATTCAAAGCACTCCTGACAGATGACCATCCAGCCTCTGCTTAAAAGCTTCCAAAGAAGGAGCCTCCACCACACTCCGGGGCAGAGAGTTCCACTGCTGAACAGCTCTCACAGTCAGGAAGTTCCTCCTAATGTTCAGATGGAATCTCCTATATTATAATAATATATTATTATTATTATTGTTATTATTATTATTTTATTTCTTCCCCGCCTCTCCTCATGGATCGAGGCGGGTGACAACTTTGCACAGGTGATATATAGGTCTTTTGTAAGGCTAGTATTTACCAGAAATGGGGATGAGGATGCAGGTGAACGACATACATACATACGTATTTATCATATGTATGTATGTATGTATTATAGTTGATGGTGATGATGTCACTGTCACTGGTGGTGGTGTGTTGGGCACTGTTTCCACTGTGAAGTGATTCATCTTTTCTATTCTGAGAGAATCGAGGGGCGAGTCACTCTTCTGGGGCATCGGAGAAGCGGGCAAAGGGTCATCTGAGCGCCTTCTGCAGAACACTACTCATTGAAGGGACTCCAAAGGGCCTTACGAGGCTCAAATCCATTTAGATACGTTTGGTCCAGATCCATCGGTGTTTGGGTTCTAGATGTAGGTGCACTACAACTCCCCCAAATCAAGCTGAATTTTCCCCAAAGACCTCCAGTATTTTCTGCTGGTCATGCAGGCTCTGAGTTCCAAGTTTGGTCCAATTCCATCTTGGGTCAAGTTCAGAGGGCTCCTTGATTGCAGGTGAACTATACATCCCATTACTTACAACTCCAAAATGTCCAGGCCAATTCCCGTCCAAATGCATCAGTATTCAAATTCGGGCTTATTGGGTATGCAAGCCAAGTTTGGTCCAGATCCATCACTGTTTGGATTCATAGTGCGCTCTAGGTATAGGTGAACTACAACTCCCATCAATCCTTCCAAAGATCTCCAGTGTGCTGTTTTTTTTTTTTGTCACAGGGGTTCTGTGTACCAAGCTACTTCTAGGTCCATCATTGGTGGAGTTCAGAGTGCAGTACTTAGATTGCAGGTGAACTATACATCCCAGGATCTACAACTCCTATAAACCATGGTGAATTCTCCCCAAAGCTCTCTATTATGTTCAGTTGCTGATTAATTCCTTTATTTGCTATGTGCCATAGAAAAGAATAAGAAAGGGTTAAGGGAGAGGCAGTGGGTGGGGCCATGCAAATTCCACACCAATGGAGAGAGTAAGAAACACTGGGATGTCTGTGGTGGAGGAAACCCATATAAGGGAGAGGCAGTGGGTGGGATCATGCAAATTCCACACCAATAGAGAGAAAGAGAAAGGAACACTGGGATGTCTGTGATTGAGGAATCACATATAAGGGAGATGCAATAGGTGGGGTTATGCAAATTCCACACTGATGAAGAGAGAAAGGAACACTGGGATGACTGTGGTGGAGGAAACACATATAAGAGAGAGGCAGTGGACAGGGTCATGCAAATTCCAAACCAATGGAGAGAGAGAGAGAAACATTGGGATGTCTGTGGTGGAGGAAAAACATACAAAGGAGAGGCAATGGGTGGGGTCATGCAAATTCCACACCAATGGAGGGAGAGTAAGGAACACTGGGATGTCTGTGGTGGAGGAAAAACATACAAAGGAGAGGCAGCGGGTGGGGTCATGCAAATTCCACACCAATAGAGAGAAAGAGAAAGGAACACTGGGATGTCTGTGATTGAGGAATCACATATAAGGGAGATGCAATAGGTGGGGTTATGCAAATTCCACACTGATGAAGAGAGAAAGGAACACTGGGATGACTGTGGTGGAGGAAACACATATAAGAGAGAGGCAGTGGAAAGGGTCATGCAAATTCCAAACCAATGGAGAGAGAGAAAGGAACACTGGGATGTCTGTAGTGGAGGAAAGACATACAAAGGAGAGGCAGTGGGTGGGGTCATGCAAATTCCAAACCAATGGAGAGAGAGAGAAAGGAACACTGGGATGCCTGTGGTGGAGGAAACAGAAAATCTAGGATGGAATGGTCCCCGAATGGAAGCCTTGACTTGGGTGGTGGGCAGTGTGGTGTGTGTGGAGGACTTTGGACATGTTTACGGCGCTCACCATAACCTGCAATGTTGTTGGAGAGAGGGCCTTTGGTGTCTCCTGAGTGGAGGAGGTAGAGTTGTTTGTGGAGGAAGGAGCCTGACTGTGTAAGTTACATACACGCGTACATATTTCTAGTTGTATTCCCTCTTCTCTTTCTTCTCCTCTTTGGGAGGAGAAGACTCTTGACCCCAACGAGGAGGGCTTGCGTCATTCCCCCTTGCGCCATGGTGGCCACCCTGTCTTGGTTTCTGGGCTTCTCCAGAAAGAGCTTTTGTGGGCGAAGCCGGTTTCCTCCGAAGGCATCCCCGGCTTGGCGATTTCTTCACCGAATGAGTGGAGACGCGTGAGCTGGCATTTTCCAGGAAGGAAGAAGCGGTTGCATCAGTTGCAATACTCTTCTTTTAGAACAGTTGGTTTTTTGCAGTTATCAGTTTCCATTCTTCTTAGAAATAGCCTCTGGGCATGGCCATCTGCCAGGGGGGCTTTGCTAGGCCCAAACCTAGTGGGATAGAGACTGACTGGGAACGCGTTGGAGTCTCCTCCTCTGGAGGGCTTTGAAAACAGAATCTGGATCTGGCTATCTGTTGGGAGGGATTGAATGGTGCCTTCCTTGATGGGATTGGACTGGATGGCCTTTTGGGGTCCCTTTGCGATTCTGTGATTCTACACAAAGATCTCCTGAGTGATTGTAACTGAGATCGTATTCTGTTCTAATGTAATGTTTGTGGGTTACTTCCCAGTTGTATCAGTTTCTCTCTTAATTATATTTCACATAAGTTAAAATAAACATAATAATAATGATAATAATAATAATAGCACAATAATTATAGCCCTATGAGTTATAGCCCTTCCTTTCTTACCGCCTTCCTTCACTCCCTCCTTCTTCCCTTCCTTCCCTCTATCCTTTCTTTCCTTCCTTCATCATTTTCTTCCTTCTTGTGTTCTTTTCCCTTCTTTCTTTCCTTCATCCTTTCCTTCCTTCTTGTGTTTTTTCGCTTCCTTCCTTCCTTAATAATTTCCTTCCATCTTGTTCTTTTCCCTTCTTTCTTTTCCTTCCTTCATCATTTCCTTCCTTCTTGTTCTTTTCCCTTTTTTCTTTCCTTCCTTCATCATTTCCTTCCTTCTTGTGTTCTTTTCCCTTCTTTCTTTCCTTCATCCTTTCCTTCCTTCTTGTGTTTTTTCACTTCCTTCCTTCATAATTTCCTTACTTCTTGTGTTCTTTCCCCTTCTTTCTTTCCTTCCTTCATCCTTCCCTTCCTTCTTGTGTTCTTTCCCCTTCTTTCCTTCCTTCATCCTTTCCTTCCTTCTTGTGTTTTTTCGCTTCCTTCCTTCATAATTTCCTTCCATCTTGTTCTTTTCCCTTCTTTCTTTTCCTTCCTTCATCATTTCCTTCCTTCTTGTTCTTTTCCCTTCTTTCTTTCCTTCCTTCATCCTTTCCTTCCTTCTTGTGTTCTTTTCCCTTCTTTCTTTCCTTCATCCTTTCCTTCCTTCTTGTGTTTTTTCGCTTCCTTCCTTCCTTAATAATTTCCTTCCATCTTGTTCTTTTCCCTTCTTTCTTTTCCTTCCTTCATCATTTCCTTCCTTCTTGTTCTTTTCCCTTTTTTCTTTCCTTCCTTCATCATTTCCTTCCATCTTGTTCTTTTCCCTTCTTTCTTTCCTTCATCCTTTCCTTCCTTCTTGTGTTTTTTCACTTCCTTCCTTCATAATTTCCTTACTTCTTGTGTTCTTTCCCCTTCTTTCTTTCCTTCCTTCATCCTTCCCTTCCTTCTTGTGTTCTTTCCCCTTCTTTCCTTCCTTCATCCTTTCCTTCCTTCTTGTATTTCCCCCCCTCCTTCTTTCCTTCTTTCCTTCCTTCCTTCCTTCCTTCCTTCTTTCCCTCCTTCTTGTGTTCTTTTCCTGTCTTTCCTTCCTTCATCCTTTCCCTCCTTCTTGTGTTCTTTTCCCTTCTTTCTTTCCTCCCTTTATCCCTTCCTTCAGTCTTGTGTTCTTTTCCCTTTTTTCTTTCCTTCTTTCGTCCTTTCCTTCCTTCTTGTGTTTTCCCCTTCCTTCCTTCCTTCCTTTCTTCCTTCATTCATTCATCCTTTCCCTCCTTCTTGTGTTCTTTTCCCTTCTTTCTTTCCTTCATCCTTTCCTTCCTTCTTGTGTTTTTTCCCTTCCTTCCTTTTTGTGTTCTTTTCCCTTTTTTCTTTCCTTCCTTCATCCTTTCCCTCCTTCTCTTTATTCTTTTCCCTTTTTTCATTCCTTCCTTCATCCTTTCCCTCCTTCTTGTGTTCTTTTCTCTTCTTTCTTTCCTCCCTTTGTCCCTTCCTTCTTGTGTTCCTTTCCTTTCTTTCCTTCTTTATCCCTTCCTTCCTTCTTGTCTTTTTTCCTTTCTTCTTTCCTTTCACTTTCTTGTTTTATTTTCCTTTCTTTCCTTTTTTTGTCCCTTCCTTCCTCCCTCCCTTCTTCCCTTCCTTCCAATGTTCTTTTCCCTCCCTCCTTCCCTTTCCTCCTCTTCCCTGCTATTCCTTCCCTCCTTCTTTCATTCTCTTTCCTTCCCTCTTTCTTTCCTTCTTTTAGG